>NW_028318906.1:1015889-1179278 GCF_062004578.1 Staurois parvus | reverse complement strand
CCCAGAGCCTATGGATACCCACGAGCCCATGCAGCTGGGACTGGCTCGGCCGTCTCTGTCACCTGAAGAACGCCAGAGGAGACAATCCAAAAAATCTCTGCCTATACTGTGGGGAAGCCGGTCACATGGTGCGTCCTGTCCACTGAAAACGAGTAAGTCTGCTTCTATTTTTTCTTTTTTATCTGCTAAAAATTTAAGACCATCCAGTTACTTAGCCATACCTATTTCCTTCCAGCTCCCAGGAAGAACCCTGGAGGTGACGGCCATAATTGACTCCGGAGCATGCAGTTGCTTCGTGGACCTAAACTTTGCCCAGCAGCAGAAAATCCCCCCCCAGAGTAGGGAACAGGGCCTTAATATCTTTTTGGCTGACGGGTCACGGATTAAGTCGTGACTGGTAGATCAGGAGACTCCCCCCATTTTTACCACGGTAGCGGGTCATCATCAGGAGTTTCTCCGACTGGACGCCATTGCGTCTCCCCTTTTCCCAGTCATTTTGGGGCTTCCTTGGTTGCGGGCCCATAACCCCCAAATTGACTGGGAGACCGGTTCCGTTCAGTTCCTTTCCCCATATTGTCAGGAACACTGCCACGCATCGGGCCCCGCAACTCCCCAAGTACTCCTGTGCTCGGATGGGGACTCCATTCTGAGTGGGGTCGTCCCTTCGGCCTACCACAGTTTCCTGGACGTGTTCAGCAAACAGGGGCAGACGTTCTGCCTCCACACCGAACCTATGATTGCCCCATCAACCTTCTACCTGGCTCAGAGATTCCGTTCAGACGAATTTTTCCCTTATCCGAGCTAGAATTGGGGTTTTCAAAGAGTACATCGATGAGAACCTCCAAAAAGCATTCATCCGCCCCTCCACTTCTCCAGCAGGAGCTGGAATTTTCTTTGTGGAGAAAAAGGATAAGTCCCTGAGACCCTGCATTGATTATCGCGAGCTAAACAAGGTCACGATAAAAATCGCTACCCACTACCCCTGGTCCCAGAACTTTTCCAGAGACTGAGGTCTGCAACCATTTTCACCAAACTAGATTTGAGGGGAACATATAATCTGGTCCGCATAAGGGAGGGGGATGAATGGAAAAAACAGCATTTCTTACTCGATTTGGCCATTTCGAGTATTTGGTCATGCCATTTGGACTCTGCAATGCCCCAGCTACATTTCAGCATTTTATTAATGATGTATTTAGGGAATATCTTGACATCTTTGTGATCGTTTATCTGGATGACATATTAATATTCTCCTCCTCCCTCGAAGCTCATAGGGGGGACGTGACATGTGTATTGGAACGATTACGCCAACATGGCCTGTATGCCAAGGCTGACAAGTGCAGCTTTGAGCAGCACAGTATTACATTCCTAGGGCTGATTATTTCCGCCACGGGGGTCGCGATGGATCCTCAGAAGGTCTCAGCGATCTTGGACTGGCCGGTGCCCACGGATAAGAAAGGTGTTCAGCGCTTTATTGGGTTTGCTAACTTCTATAGGAAGTTTATCCGAAACGTCTCGGGTCTGGTCTCCCCCATTACCCAGTTGACTAAACAAGGGATCCGCTTCAAATGGACGCCCGAAGCTCAGGCAGCATTCGAGTCGCTAAAAAAATTATTCACCACTGCTCCCATCCGCAGTCATCCTGATTCCTCTCTGCCTTATGTCGTGGAGGTAGATGCATCTGAAAATGCAGTAGGGGCCATCCTGTCCCAAAGGAAGGGCACCAAGGAACTTCTGCACCCCGTGGCGTTTTTCTCGAGGAAGCTATCTCTGGCAGAAAGGAACTACGACATTGGAGATTGAGAACTGTTGGCTATAAAGACAGCATTAGAAGAATGGAGGTACCTGCTGGAAGGAGCCACGCATCCTATTCTGATTTTTACTGACCATAAAAATCTAGAGTATTTGAGGACAGCTAAATGCTTATGACCACGCCAAGCGAGATGGGCACTCTTTTTCTCCCGATTCTTGTTCCACAACATGTACAGACCAGGCTCCAAAAACACGAAGCCCGACGCTCTCTCACGCATGTTCGAGGATCCTGAGGAAGTTCCAAAACCGGATACCATCTTATCTTTAGGGAACTTTCTGGCCCTCCAAATGGAGCCACGTTCTAGGCTGCAAAATGCATCCCAGGATATGCCAACCCTACCAGGGGTGTCCCTCCAGAGCAAGGGAGGACTCGTATGGAAGGAAGGATTAATCGTGGTACCAGAAGAGGTCCGACCATTGGTCCTGGGACACTGCCACGATCATCCGATGGCAGGTCATTTCGGGCAGGCGAAGACGCTCGAGTTGCTCCAGCGCACATTTTGGTGGCTAAGCATGGTCAAGGACTGTGAGCTCTACATTAAATCCTGCACCATTTGCCAAAGAAACAAACCGTATAAGAGCAAGGCTTGGGGCTTACTACGCCCGCTACCTATACCCGATCGACCGTTGCAAATGGTTGCGATCGACTTTATAGTCGAGTTTCCACCATCCCAGGGCCACACCGCAATTTTCATGGTAGTGCACCGTTTGTCAAAAATGGCCCATTTCCTACCCTTAAAGAACACGCCATCAGCACTGGAAACTGCGCAAATCTTCATACGAGAAGTAGTTAGGTATCAAATTATCTCTCTCCTCCGCTTACCACCCACAGACTAATGGGCAGACAGAAAGGACCAACCAAACACTGGAACAGTACTTAAGATGCTACACGGCCTTTCTGCAGGATGATTGGCTGGTACTTCTACCACTGGCAGAGTTCGCCTACAATAACGCAAAACATTCAGCCACGGGGCAATCTCCATTCCTCACGAACTATGGGTTCCATCCCACATTTCTGCCCGACCTAGTTGCTGAAAGTTCAGTCCCTGCTACGCAAAGCATTCTCAATTTTTTTTCTACTAACAACAAAGTGCTTCAAGAAGCTATTTTAAGAGCCCAAGAAGACAACAAAAGAACCTTCGATAAGAAGCGAAGGGGGGAACTAATGTTGCAACCTGGGGACCAGATCTGGTTGGCAACCACAAACTTGAAAATATCTTGTCCTTTGAAGAAACTGGGACCCTGGTGAACAAGTGAACCAGGACTTAGACTCCGCGCTCTGGGGGAACCTGTGCCGTGGGCTACTAGAGGGGCGACTAGACAGTTCATTACACAGGGTGTCTAGCCGACACCAGCAATGACAGCCTCAAGAAAGCAGGGACGAGCCTCACTCACCGCGATATCACAGCCGACAGTCTACAAGGAGCGTCCCGACGTCACATCCAAAAGAAGCCCCGCCCTACTAGTTTTGTCATACCGCCTTCCTAAAGCTTATTCACACGTTTCATATATTTAAAGGTCGTACTCAAGTCCCCCTTTTTCCTTCTTTCCTCCAGGCTGTTCCTGCAGTCTTTCCTGATATGTTTGTTTTCCCTTTTCAATAAATTTTATTAAGTTAGCGCAAAATGGTAAACAATTTATTAGGCTTAAATCAACAATATAAGTGAAGGACAACCACAAATGATTGTCTTTTTTGCTCAGTGAGGTAGGTCATACGTCTGTAGTAGTGGCTAGAATTTACACTAGAAATAACTACCCCAAAAATATTCCATCCTGGGACTGGGAATAGGGGTTAGCACATTTAAAGAAATAGAACATAATACAAAAAGTGCAGCGCTAAAATGAAATAATCAAATTATATTATAACTCCCCCCCCCCCCAAAAAAAGATTCCGTGCTCAAATAAATGTCCACAATGATCCACCAAAAAAAGTCAGCGCTCAATAAATGTCCACAATAGTGAATGTGTTTCCAACCGTCCAAGGAGAGAAGAAGAGACCCACTTTTTCCTTGAAGCTGAAGAAAGAGTAGAAATCCAAACATCTAGTAGTAAGAATCCTTACCAAAGCTGTTGGGCCTTCAACCTAATAAAAAGCCAAAACGTGCTTTGGGACTCTACCTTGGGCGGTTCCACCTTGGGCTTCACACTTAGGGGTTTATTTACTAAAGCTGGGTCACTCAGAATTTGGTGCAGCTGTGCATGGTAGCAAAGCAGCTTCTATCTTCAGCTTGCTAAATTAAGTTTGAGCAATAAAACCTGGAAGGCTGACTGGTTTCCCTGCAAAAGTGCAGGAGAATTTGAGTGAACTTTAGTAAAAAAAAACAGTGTCTAGCTAGCTGTATAAAAAAATTTTTTCTGGACAGAACACGTCAAAATCAAAACCAATATAATTCTGTGCTTGGATTAAACCATGTGATAAGAGCAGCTAGCACAGGTGAAAGATACACAACCTCAAATACCATAATTAGAGATGAGCGAAGAAATGAAAAATTCGATTCGACTGATTCGGCGAATTCGTGGACAATATTCGATTCGAGTCGAATAAATTCGCTGTGAATTTAACTTAAAAAAGGGTGTTTCTAGGCTTCAGAGAGACTTAATATTAGTGCAGAACACTGTACCTTTAATTTAAATGCCCTTGGAGTCTGCTGGGGAAGAGAAATAATACTGTCTGTCAGTATGACATGCAGATGAGTGCCGTCGATCTTAGAATCACTGCACACTTCACTCCTTTGGCCAGTCACGGGGCCAAAACCAGTGTTTGGAGCCACAGTGTGGCGGTGGAGGCAGCAGCAATGGGAGGCCATACAGCAACCTATGACAAAATGGAAACCAGCAGGAGCGTGAGGAGACCTGAAAGTGGCACATGGCAGAGTGGGAGCAATGGGAGGCGGTACAGGGACCCAGGTCACACTGTGGGCCCAGCAGCAGCGTGACCAGGCGGTACGGGGGCCCATGGCCGATATGGGGCTTGGTGGCACCTATGGAAGGCCTGTAATCTGCCAGCAACCTATGACAAAATGGACAACCGCAGGAGTGTGAGGAGATTTCAAAGTGGCACATGGCAGAGTGGAAGCAATGGGAGGCCGTACAGGGACCCAGGTCACACTGTGGGACCAGCATCAGCGTGAACAGGCGGTACGGGGGCCCATGGCCGATTTGACCTCATTCATCCCATAGTCCTGCCGACTCACGAATAGCGTGGCCTCCTCAAAGGGCCTGAGCAAGCGCAGGTGTCACACATGAGCTGACAATGGCTGACATCTAAGTTACACAGGGAGTACCTTTATCCGCTTTTAACATCAGGAAATCTGTGATGGCCTTTAGCTGTTCGTAAAGGCGGTCTAACATATGTAGGGTTGAATTACACCTTGTTGCAACGTCACAGCATGAGGAGTCGGTACGGGGGCCCATGGCAGATTACATGTCTGGCAGCAGCAATGGGAGGCCCGTAATCTGCCAGCACCCTATGTCAAAAAATTTAACACACCAGCAGTGTGAAGAGACCTGAAAGTGGCACATGGCAGCAGAGTGTGGCGATGGAGACAGCAGCAATGGGAGGCCGTACAGGGACCCATGAGAGACTCTGGACTTGGCAGCAGCATGAGGAGGCGGTATATAGGGGCCCATGGCAGATTAGGGGCCTGGCAGCAGCTATGTGAGGCCCGTAATCTGCCTGCACCCTATGTCAAAAAATTTAACACACCAGCAGTGTGAAGAGACCTGAAAGTGGCACATGGCAGCAGAGTGTGGCGATGGAGACAGCAGCAATGGGAGGCCGTACAGGGACCCATGAGAGACTCTGGACTTGGCAGCAGCATGAGGAGGCGGTATATAGGGGCCCATGGCAGATTAGGGGCCTGGCAGCAGCTATGTGAGGCCCGTAATCTGCCTGCACCCTATGTCAAAAAATTTAACACACCAGCAGTGTGAAGAGACCTGAAAGTGGCACATGGCAGCAGAGTGTGGCGATGGAGACAGCAGCAATGGGAGGCCGTACAGGGACCCATGACAGACTCTAGACTTGGCAGCAGCATGAGGAGGCGGTATATAGGGGCCCATGGCAGATTAGGGGCCTGGCAGCAGCTATGTGAGGCCCGTAATCTGCCTGCACCCTATGTCAAAAAATTTAACACACCAGCAGTGTGAAGAGACCTGAAAGTGGCACATGGCAGCAGAGTGTGGCGATGGAGACAGCAGCAATGGGAGGCCGTACAGGGACCCATGAGAGACTCTGGACTTGGCAGCAGCATGAGGAGGCGGTATATAGGGGCCCATGGCAGATTAGGGGCCTGGCAGCAGCTATGTGAGGCCCGTAATCTGCCTGCACCCTATGTCAAAAAATTTAACACACCAGCAGTGTGAAGAGACCTGAAAGTGGCACATGGCAGCAGAGTGTGGCGATGGAGACAGCAGCAATGGGAGGCCGTACAGGGACCCATGAGAGACTCTGGACTTGGCAGCAGCATGAGGAGGCGGTATATAGGGGCCCATGGCAGATTAGGGGCCTGGCAGCAGCTATGTGAGGCCCGTAATCTGCCTGCACCCTATGTCAAAAAATTTAACACACCAGCAGTGTGAAGAGACCTGAAAGTGGCACATGGCAGCAGAGTGTGGCGATGGAGACAGCAGCAATGGGAGGCCGTACAGGGACCCATGAGAGACTCTGGACTTGGCAGCAGCATGAGGAGGCGGTATATAGGGGCCCATGGCAGATTAGGGGCCTGGCAGCAGCTATGTGAGGCCCGTAATCTGCCTGCACCCTATGTCAAAAAATTTAACACACCAGCAGTGTGAAGAGACCTGAAAGTGGCACATGGCAGCAGAGTGTGGCGATGGAGACAGCAGCAATGGGAGGCCGTACAGGGACCCATGAGAGACTCTGGACTTGGCAGCAGCATGAGGAGGCGGTATATAGGGGCCCATGGCAGATTAGGGGCCTGGCAGCAGCTATGTGAGGCCCGTAATCTGCCTGCACCCTATGTCAAAAAATTTAACACACCAGCAGTGTGAAGAGACCTGAAAGTGGCACATGGCAGCAGAGTGTGGCGATGGAGACAGCAGCAATGGGAGGCCGTACAGGGACCCATGAGAGACTCTGGACTTGGCAGCAGCATGAGGAGGCGGTATATAGGGGCCCATGGCAGATTAGGGGCCTGGCAGCAGCTATGTGAGGCCCGTAATCTGCCTGCACCCTATGTCAAAAAATTTAACACACCAGCAGTGTGAAGAGACCTGAAAGTGGCACATGGCAGCAGAGTGTGGCGATGGAGACAGCAGCAATGGGAGGCCGTACAGGGACCCATGAGAGACTCTGGACTTGGCAGCAGCATGAGGAGGCGGTATATAGGGGCCCATGGCAGATTAGGGGCCTGGCAGCAGCTATGTGAGGCCCGTAATCTGCCTGCACCCTATGTCAAAAAATTTAACACACCAGCAGTGTGAAGAGACCTGAAAGTGGCACATGGCAGCAGAGTGTGGCGATGGAGACAGCAGCAATGGGAGGCCGTACAGGGACCCATGAGAGACTCTGGACTTGGCAGCAGCATGAGGAGGCGGTATATAGGGGCCCATGGCAGATTAGGGGCCTGGCAGCAGCTATGTGAGGCCCGTAATCTGCCTGCACCCTATGTCAAAAAATTTAACACACCAGCAGTGTGAAGAGACCTGAAAGTGGCACATGGCAGCAGAGTGTGGCGATGGAGACAGCAGCAATGGGAGGCCGTACAGGGACCCATGAGAGACTCTGGACTTGGCAGCAGCATGAGGAGGCGGTATATAGGGGCCTATGGCAGATTAGGGGCCTGGCAGCAGCTATAGGAGGCCCGTAATCTGCCAGCACCCTATGTCAAAAAATTAAACACACCAGCAGTGTGAGGAGACCTGAAAGTGGCACATGTTTGAGGCATGATTCATGGCGGATTTAGTCAGTTGTGTCAGGAACTGGTGGTTTGAAATCCAGACTAATCCACGCCTGATTCATTTTCACAAACGTGAGTCTCTCCACACTTTGGGTGGACAGTCGTGTCCTCCGCGGAGTTACAATACCTCCTGCCGCACTAAACACGCGCTCCGATGCCACGCTACTGGCCGGGCATGACAGCCTTTCAAGGGCAAATTCAGCTAGTTGGGGCCAAAGGTCAAGTTTCGTTGCCCAGTAGTCAAGGGGATTGTCTACCTCGGTTGGCAGGGTGCTGTCCAAGTAGGCCCAAGCCTGTTGTTTGAGCTCCTGCTCCAGGTCCACCTGATGCTGCTGCTGCTGCTGCGGCTGGTTAGTAGTTTCCTCACTGCGCTGGTGAAGAAAGCTACTCATCATCGACTGCAGACTGAGGCAGCCGCTGCTGGTGGAGCTGCCAATGCTCCTACCACCCCACCCCTCCCCTGCTGCCATGCCAGCGGAACGCGAGCGCACAGGGCCCACAGTGTCTGAGGATGGACGTTGGCGCACAAAGGCAGAGACCAACTGACTACATAGGTGGTTTTTATAGTACGTAATTTTGGCCTCCCTCTCAGCAGGTGTGAAAAAGGCCACCATTTTGGACCGGTAGCGAGGGTCCAACAAGGTGGACAGCCAAAAGTCATCCCTCTGTCTGATGGTTATTATTCGGCTGTCGCTACGCAAGCAACCGAGCATGCTATGGGCCATTTGTGCCAAGGAATGCGAGGGACTCCCTGCCTCCATCTCCACAGCATACTGCCACGGTGCGTCTGGGTCCTCTGTCTCCTCCTCCTCCTCCTCTACCAGATGCTCCTGCTCCTCCACTCCTGTCCGCTGAGTGGAAAAACCACCCATTTCACTCAATAATTCCTGAGCACAAATGTCCTCCTCTACCTCCTCCTCTTCTTCCTGTCCTGCCCCCACAGGGGTCATGTGGCGTTGAGATCTGTGCGCCACGTCTACCGCACCCTGACCAGCCATTGTTAACAGCATTTGTTCCAGGACGTGCAACAGAGGAATGACGTCGTTCATCCCATAGTCCTGCCGACTCACGAATAGCGTGGCCTCCTCAAAGGGCCTGAGCAAGCGGCAGGTGTCACGCATGAGCTGCCAATGGCTGACATCTAAGTTACACAGGGGAGTACCTTTATCCGCTTGTAACATCAGGAAATCGGTGATGGCCTTTCGCTGCTCGTAAAGGCGGTCTAACATGTGTAGGGTTGAATTCCACCTTGTTGCAACGTCGCAGATCAGGCGATGCTGTGGAATTCCGTTCTGCCGCTGCAGCTCAATGAGGGTGTTCTTTGCGGTGTAGGAATGGCTGAAATGCATGCACAGTTTACGTGACATTTTAAGGATGTCTTGCAGTGGGATGGTGGATTTTAGGAACCGCTTGACAACCAGATTGAACACGTGAGCCATGCATGGCGCATGGCACAACCTTCCTTGACGCAGAGCAGACACCATGTTCTTTCCGTTGTCAGTCAACATGGTTCCGATTTTTAGTTTGCGCGGAGACAGCCATCTGTCGATTTCTCTGTTCATTACACTCAGCAGTTCCTCCCCTGTGTGACTACGTTCGCCAAGGCATACCAGGTGCAGCACAGCGTGACACCGTTGCGCCCTGCACATGTGATATGCCGGTCGGGTAATGGGACTTGGCACGGGGGTGGCGGCTGAGGACACGGCGGAAAAAGAGGTGGTAGAGGCGGACATGCTTGCTGGACCAAGGACGTGCAAACGTGGAGGCAAAAGCGTCGTGACCTGTCCAAGTTGCTGGTGCGGCTGTGCCGGCACCACGTTCACCCAGTGGGCCGTAAATGACATGTACTGTCCCTGACCGTAGTTACAGCTCCACACGTCGGCGCTGCCGTGCACTTTGGCAGAGACCGACATGCTCAAAGACTGGCCCACCATCTCTTCTACATGTGAATGCAGGGCTGGCACTGCCTTTTGGGCAAAGAAATGACGGCTTGGCACTCTCCACCGCGGCGCGGCACAAGCCATCATTTCTCGGAAAGGTGCTGAGTCCACCAGTTGGAAAGGGAGGGACTGCAGCACCAGCAACTTGGACAGGAGGACGTTCAGCTTTTGCACCGTCGGGTGCGTGCTCGCAAACTGTTGTCTCTTGGATACGGATTCCAAGAAAGACTGTTGACGGAATCCGAGAAGAGGAGTAGCAGGAGAAGGAGCATCTGAACGAGCGGAAGATGCCAATGAGCGACAACTCCCCTCAGCAGAGGTGTTGGAGCCTTGACTGGCTGATAGAGGGCGATTGACGACGTCGGGTGACGGAGCAAGTAACGGAGCGGGTGATGGAGCGGGGGCTGGGGCAGGCAGAACCGCCGTATGTTTATCACGGTTTTCCCAGGCCACCGAATGGTGACGCTGCATATGCTGACGCAACGCTGTAGTCCCAACATGGGCCCCCTGGCCACGCTTGCATTTCTGGCCACATAGTCGACATACGGCTACGTTTACTTCCTCGGGCGGCTTGAGGAAAAATTGCCACACCACCGAGTAGGAAACTTTGCCCCCGCTACTCTTCACTGGCTGACTGCTACTTCCTCCGTGCGCACCGGCACCACTACTGGCCGTGGTGGTAGGCTGCAGTGGAGCTGGTGCTCTACTCCGTGGACGTTTGGCTCCACTGACACTGATGCGACCCTGCTGCTGTCTCCTGGGCAACCCACCGACTGTTTTGCTCGCTGCCAAGCTGCCACCCTCTTCTCCTGATGATGCGGAAGAAATTGCCTGATGACGACGAGGCTGCCAAGTGCGATCAACCTCCTCATCATCAAGTAGGGTCTCCGCCTCACTACTAGCCCCCTCGGCTGCGTCTGGGTCAGGAGACAGACCTGTCTCTAGACCGGCTACCGAGCCACTCTCCTCGCCAGTACTTGTTCGCTTGGCTGCTGAAAAGGCCGATGTCTCCCCCCGTTCCTGACCGCCCTCTGTTAGCTCTTCCTCACTGTACAGTGGGGCTGAGCCCACAGCATGCGATACTTCGCTTGGTGAGGGAACAGCAAAGGACAGGGGCAGGTAGAGGACACGTGATTTCAGTGGGCTTGGTCCCGGGCCATGCCAACTAACGGTTGTGTCTGACGTACCCACCGACCGTTGGCTGTAGGTGTCAGAGGTGACCTGGGAAGAGGAAGACGACCGAGCCAACCAATCAATGACGGCAGGGTTGTCGGTGGAGACACGACCGCTGGATGACACCGGGAGCACTGGCCTCTGGCTGCGAATACTGCTGCCTCGACCCCTTCCTCTGCTGCCACGTCTGCTCGCTCCTAAAACATTGCCTCCTCTGCCACTCCTCTGCATGTTGTCTGACATACTATTTAATTCAACGATTAGGTGTCCCTGAGTAACAATTCTCTGGCACTCAGTAACAATTCTGTCTGTCCCTGAGTATGAATTCTGTGGCCCTGAGTAACAATTCTGTGTCTGTGCGAGTAACAATTCTGTGTCTGTGCGAGTAACAATTCTGTGTCTGTGCAAGTAACAATTTTGTGTCTGTGCGAGTAACAATTCTCTGGCACTCAGTAACAATTCTGTCTGTCCCTGAGTAACAATTCTCTGGCACTCAGTAACAATTCTGTCTGTCCCTGAGTAACAATTCTCTGGCACTCAGTAACAATTCTGTCTGTCCCTGAGTATGAATTCTGTGGCCCTGAGTAACAATTCTGTGTCTGTGCGAGTAACAATTCTGTGTCTGTGCAAGTAACAATTTTGTGTCTGTGCGAGTAACAATTCTCTGGCACTCAGTAACAATTCTGTCTGTCCCTGAGTAACAATTCTCTGGCACTCAGTAACAATTCTGTCTGTCCCTGAGTATGAATTCTGTGGCCCTGAGTAACAATTCTGTGTCTGTGCGAGTAACAATTCTGTGTCTGTGCAAGTAACAATTTTGTGTCTGTGCGAGTAACAATTCTCTGGCACTCAGTAACAATTCTGTCTGTCCCTGAGTAACAATTCTCTGGCACTCAGTAACAATTCTGTCTGTCCCTGAGTAACAATTCTCTGGCACTCAGTAACAATTCTGTCTGTCCCTGAGTAACAATTCTCTGGCACTCAGTAACAATTCTGTCTGTCCCTGAGTAACAATTCTCTGGCACTCAGTAACAATTCTGTCTGTCCCTGAGTAACAATTCTCTGGCACTCAGTAACAATTCTGTCTGTCCCTGAGTATGAATTCTGTGGCCCTGAGTAACAATTCTGTGTCTGTGCGAGTAACAATTCTGTGTCTGTGCAAGTAACAATTTTGTGTCTGTGCGAGTAACAATTCTCTGGCACTCAGTAACAATTCTGTCTGTCCCTGAGTAACAATTCTCTGGCACTCAGTAACAATTCTGTCTGTCCCTAAGTAACAATTCTCTGGCACTCAGTAACAATTCTGTCTGTCCCTGAGTATGAATTCTGTGGCCCTGAGTAACAATTCTGTGTCTGTGCGAGTAACAATTCTGTGTCTGTGCAAGTAACAATTTTGTGTCTGTGCGAGTAACAATTCT
This sequence comes from Staurois parvus, assembly GCF_062004578.1. Lineage (NCBI taxonomy): Eukaryota > Metazoa > Chordata > Amphibia > Anura > Ranidae > Staurois > Staurois parvus. The sequence continues at coordinate 1,167,017 of NW_028318906.1, read as the reverse complement.
CTGGCACTCAGTAACAATTCTGTCTGTCCCTGAGTAACAATTCTCTGGCACTCAGTAACAATTCTGTCTGTCCCTGAGTAACAATTCTCTGGCACTCAGTAACAATTCTGTCTGTCCCTGAGTATGAATTCTGTGGCCCTGAGTAACAATTCTGTGTCTGTGCGAGTAACAATTCTGTGTCTGTGCAAGTAACAATTTTGTGTCTGTGCGAGTAACAATTCTCTGGCACTCAGTAACAATTCTGTCTGTCCCTGAGTAACAATTCTCTGGCACTCAGTAACAATTCTGTCTGTCCCTGAGTAACAATTCTCTGGCACTCAGTAACAATTCTGTCTGTCCCTGAGTAACAATTCTCTGGCACTCAGTAACAATTCTGTCTGTCCCTGAGTAACAATTCTCTGGCACTCAGTAACAATTCTGTCTGTCCCTGAGTATGAATTCTGTGGCCCTGAGTAACAATTCTGTGTCTGTGCGAGTAACAATTCTGTGTCTGTGCAAGTAACAATTTTGTGTCTGTGCGAGTAACAATTCTCTGGCACTCAGTAACAATTCTGTCTGTCCCTGAGTAACAATTCTCTGGCACTCAGTAACAATTCTGTCTGTCCCTGAGTAACAATTCTCTGGCACTCAGTAACAATTCTGTCTGTCCCTGAGTATGAATTCTGTGGCCCTGAGTAACAATTCTGTGTCTGTGCGAGTAACAATTCTGTGTCTGTGCAAGTAACAATTTTGTGTCTGTGCAAGTAACAATTCTCTGGCACTCAGTAACAATTCTGTCTGTCCCTGAGTAACAATTCTCTGGCACTCAGTAACAATTCTGTCTGTCCCTGAGTAACAATTCTCTGGCACTCAGTAACAATTCTGTCTGTCCCTGAGTAACAATTCTCTGGCACTCAGTAACAATTCTGTCTGTCCCTGAGTATGAATTCTGTGGCCCTGAGTAACAATTCTGTGTCTGTGCGAGTAACAATTCTGTGTCTGTGCAAGTAACAATTTTGTGTCTGTGCGAGTAACAATTCTCTGGCACTCAGTAACAATTCTGTCTGTCCCTGAGTAACAATTCTCTGGCACTCAGTAACAATTCTGTCTGTCCCTGAGTAACAATTCTCTGGCACTCAGTAACAATTCTGTCTGTCCCTGAGTAACAATTCTCTGGCACTCAGTAACAATTCTGTCTGTCCCTGAGTAACAATTCTCTGGCACTCAGTAACAATTCTGCCTGTCCCTGAGTAACAATTCTGTCTGTCCCTGAGAATGAATTCTGTGGCCCTGAGTAAGAATTCTCTGGCACTCAGTAACAATTCTGTCTGTCCCTGAGTAACAATTCTCTGGCACTCAGTAACAATTCTGTCTGTCCCTGAGTAACAATTCTCTGGCACTCAGTAACAATTCTGTCTGTCCCTGAGTAACAATTCTGTCTGTCCCTGAGTATGAATTCTGTGGCCCTGAGTAAGAATTCTCTGGCACTCAGTAACAATTCTGTCTGTCCCTGAGTAACAATTCTCTGGCACTCAGTAACAATTCTGTCTGTCCCTGAGTAAAAATTCTGTGGCCCTAATAACGTTTCTGTGGCCCTAAGTAACAATTCTCTGGCACTGAGTGAAAATTCTGTCTGTCCCTGAGTATGAATTCTGTGGCCCTAACTAGCGTTTCTTTGTCCCTAAATAACGATTCTGTGGCCCTCATTAACAAGTCTGTGTCCCTGAGTAATGGTTCTCTGTCCCTAAGTAACTTCTCTCTGTCCCCAATTCTCGTTTCTGTGGCCCTAACTCTGTCCCTGTCCCTAGTACAGAGCGGTCTGCCTCTGTTCAATGACTGCAGGCAAATGAAGATTTCCAAAATGGCCGCTATATATACCTCGACCATTACACAGTGCTGGCTGGCTGGCTGCTGATTGGCTGATGCGATCACATGTCGTTGAGGAATGCATTATGGGGCAGCGCGCCTTGTCTGCGCGCCTTCCCCGACATCCCCGCTCCGTCGCCGCACATGTCAGCCGCCATTTTCGGAAAAATTTCGATTCGCGCGTCCGAATTAGGCTGTTTTTCGGATTCGGCACGAATCGAAATTTTTCCGATATTCGACTCGAATTCCACTTCGGATACTTCGATTCGCTCATCTCTAACCATAATACAAAAAGTGCAGGGCTAAAATGAAATAATCAATTATATTAGAACTTCCACCAAAAAGATTCCATGCTCAAATAAATGTCCACAATGATCCTCCAAAAAAAAGTCTGTGCTCAATAAATGTCCACAATAGTGAATGTGTTTCCAACCATCCAAGGAGAGAAGAAGAGACCCACTTTTCCAATGGAGCTGAAGAAAAAGAGTGGAAATCCAAATATCTAGTGGTAACCACAGGCAAGTAACAACCCTTACTGGAGCTGTTGGGCTTAGTGTCCAGCTGGCTGTATTAAAAAATTCTTCCTGGACAGACCTGCGTAGGTTGTTTTAAAGAAATAAAACGACCTATGCTGTAAGTGAGCTGAAAATTTAAAAAGAATAGAATTTTGGCAAGCGCTGCCAAAGGAAAAAAGAGGGAGTCATGCTGGAGAGAGAGGATAAAGGAGGGAGGGAAAAGAATAATGGTTAATGCTGGGTGAAGGAGGTTTGTGGGGAGAGAAGGGAAGGAAGAAGAAAAAAGGGGTGTGGGAGGATAACTAGTGCTCATTGAAATAAACTCCCGCCTATCAAGGCCTGATGAAATAGACTTTGATAGTAAGGAGTTTATGGTCAAGTCTACAGGCAAGCAGTTTATGATTGAGGGATTCCATATCTTCTGAAATGTAGGTAAACTATAATCTAATATGGCTGCCATTTTCTCATATAACATGTATAAAGTAATGCAAGATTCAAGATCCTCAAAAGGGGATGTTTGTTTTTTCCATGACATGGAAATGGACTGTTTTTGCAGCAGAAAAGGCACACATGAGTAAACGGAATTCCAATTTGGAGCAATCAGCTAGTTTCCTATTTAGAAGGGCTTCCACTGGATATTTCCATAGGGGTCTGTTCAAGATTAAATAAATTATCTTGTATGTGCGAGACCAAAAATGGTGATTTTTTTTTTCAGACAGCCCCACCAAATTTGTCTAAATTTACCATCTGCATTGCATCCCCTAAAACAGTAATGGCGAACCGCTGGCACGCAGAGCCATCTCAGTGGGCACGCCAGGAAGAAGAGGAAGAACGTGCTCTCCTGCGCACCCCCGGGGGCGCGCACCGGGCGATCTCCGTGAACGCTGTGTCCTACGGACACAGCTGATCACGTGACGTGGTAAAAGGCCAATCACAGCGGCCTTTTACGACGTGATCAGCCGTGTCCAATGACACGCTGATCACCGGGAAATGCAAATGCCGGTTCTCGGCTGCACTTTCCTCACGCTGTCAGATCGTGAGGAAAGTACTGCTGAAAACCGGCAGTTGTCAGAGCAGGGAACGGCACCGATCATCAGGGTCACTGATCATCAGTGCCCTGATGATCGGTGCCCAGCAGTGCCACACACAAGTTCTGCCCTCCTGTGCCCAGCAATGCACCCACCTGTGCCCAGCAGTGCGCCCACCTGTGCCCAGCAATGCACCCACCTGTGCCGCCCACCTGTGCCCAGAAGTGCCACTTACCTGTGCCAACCCACCTGTGCCCACCAGTGCCACCCACCTGTGCCCATCAGTGCAGCCTAGCAGTGCTGCCAGTCAGTGCCACCAGTCAGTGCCCAGCGGTTGTGCCAGTCAGTGCCCAGCAGTGATGTCAGTCAGTGCCACCTATCAGTGCTGTCTATCAGTACTCATCAGTGTCGCCTATCAGTGCCACCAATCAGTGCCGCATATCAGTGCCACCTATCTGTGACACCTCATTAGTACTGCCCATCAGTGCCACCCATCAATGATGCCCAGCAGTGGCGCCGGTCAGTGCTGTCTGTCAGTGCCTCCAGTTGGTGCTATCAGTCAGTGCCGCTTATCAGTGCCCATCATTTCCTGCATATCAGTGTATCATCAGTGCCTCCTCATCAATGCTCACCAGTGCCGCCTCATCAGTGCTACCTATCTGTGCCGCCTCATCAATGCCCATCAGTGCTGCCTATCAGTGCAGCCTCACCAACGTACATTAAAGAAGAAATATTACCTGTTTGCAAAATTTTAGAATAGAAGCAAAGGAAACCTTTTATGTTTTTAATTTTTTGCTCTTTTTTCATTTATAGTGCAAAAAATAAAACACCCAGTGGTGATTAAATACCACCAAAAAAAGCTCTATTTGTGTGAAAAAATGATAAAAATTGCATATGGTTACAGTGTTGCATGACCGCACAATTGTCATTGTTAAGTGCAACTGCACTGAAAGCTGAAAATTGTCCTGGGCAGGAAGGGGGTAGAAGTGCCCGGTAGGCAAGTGATTAATTCCAGTGTTGGCACTTTGAAATAAAAAATTGGTTTTGTGTTGCAGTTTGGGCACTCGGGCTCAAAAAGGTTCACCATCACTGACCTAGAACAACTGGACGCATATCCAGGAATTGCACAGGAAATACAAAAATGGACCAAGTACCACCACATCAACACCTTATATCTAGTTTCTTTTGCCTGCAATGCTAATGGAACTTTTGATATATTAGACCAGATGTCTTGCCAGTTTTGATGGGAGATAGAGGTCTAAAGATTTGATTCCCAATTTGTAGTATATTTAGGCATCAAAGGGGAGCATGACATCACTATTGATGGGTATACAATGGAAATAATCACTGATGCATGGTAATCTGTGTTGCAAATATTCTTAAAAGTCATAGAGGTATCAGAATATCAAAATAAGGAAGAAGCATAGTGTTTGATTTGATTATATTAAAAGAAAGCAAGGAGCAGATTAGAGAGCAGAATGCATGGCTAAAGACCTGGTGTAAAAGAGAAAGATTTGGGCTTCTAGAGCACTGGGCTGAGTTTTCATTGGGGTGCAAGATTTATGCTAAAGGTGGCTTATTGGAAAGCTGGAGGAGTATCTATTTTAGGACTGAGGGGGTAGGGAGAATTAGAATATAATGGGGCCATCAGTTCACTCAGGGGTCAGAAACTAACAGGCCATGGAATAGGGGAAGATGGGAGGAGGGATATGGCAGGTCATAACGAATTTACCATTTTACAAACATCCATTGGCAATTATAGTACTGTTGGAAAATAAGAGTTTTGGAAAAAACTCTATTAGTATTCCTGTATTTGTAGATGGTTGTGGGAAGAAATCCTTTTCAAAGCCAGTTAGGAAAAAGCAGTGTGACTTTATTTAATCACACACCAAAAGATACAAAGCCAATCTAAAAATAGCAAATTCAAATACAAAAAGATATGCAGCTTAAAATAAAAATAAAGAATATACGTTGTTTGTTCTTTGGATATAAGACGAAATGTAGTTCTTTTGTTCAAGTATGCCATGTGCTCCTTTGTAAGAAGTGACCATGTGCTTTCCTTTGTTCAAGCTTACCACGTGATTCTTTTGTGTGTCTGAAGTGTATGTATTAATAAGTAAATATAATGGCGCCTATGGAAAGGGTAAAAAAATGGATCACTATCTGATATACCAGCTGCAAAATCCACCATAAATTAATAAAGTGTAAAAAACACAAAAATAATTTGCGCTAGTAAATAAATAAATGTTCCAAAAAGCAATTAGACCTGTGAACATAAAAATAAAAATATTGTCAATGTGAGTAATAAATGTAAATACATAATTGAAAAAAATAATATATATATATGTGTCCAAAAAAAGTCCAAAATAGAATGTGTAATACAAGTCCAAAGAAAAGTGCACAAAAGTATGTCAATCCACCACCAAAAGCACTAAATAAACTCACCAGAGCTATTAAAAATTGAAGCATATATTGCTCTGGGGGCGATAGTTTAGCAGAGTAATGAACCATTCATGGATGTGTCTTCAGGGAATAATATTCTGCAGAACCCGACTCCAAGCAGACCAATGTAAAAGAAGCAATGCTCTGTGATTAAATACCACTAAGGAAATCCACTTCTCCAAGAGATCACCTTCCGCTCCGTGAGGACGTCGATGATGAAACGCGTAGGGTGGGGCTTGATTGATGTGACGTCATTAAGTTTCCCAGCGATCTACTGCGCATGTGCCGAGTGGCTGGGTTCGTTCTATTGTGTTTCCTATATGCTGTTAACGCTGGTGTCAGCTGGGACACCTCTTGAGTTAAGTGCAATGAGTGCATAATAAATGAAGCTGTTTTTAAGAATACTGCACTATGAAGTTGTTGTTGTTGTTTCCTCTGAGTGTCTGGCATAACCCCTTTGGATACGAATAAGGTGATCTCTTGGAGAAGTGGATTTCCTTAGTGGTATTTAATCACAGAGCATTGCTTCTTTTACATTGGTCTGCTTGGAGCTGGGTTCTGCAGAATATTACTCCGTGAAGACACATCTGTCACAATCGCCGGATCGCCGCCACCAATCATGCGTCAATCCCACGACCGCAACCAACAATACGTCACGACCCTGGCGTCAGACCCCAGACCTTCTCACCAAACTCGTGACCGAAGGACCAGCCGATCTAAAACCGCGGTGTGATGCGCGTAACAAGGCCACACCCAGCTGCACCCTACACAGCGATTGTCCAGCTAATGGGCTACAATCAGTGCCTGCAGCCTGAATGCGCTTGTTACTGGGTCGGGTTAATTACACAACTAACCCTTTACCTGCCACCACCACTTTTGTCGGAGACTGGGAAACTCCCTTTATCAAATATACACTATAATGATTGAAATATTGATCTGTATAACACAGTCCGCAGGCCTGTTATACAGAGATTATAACAAACAGTAGTGTCTCTTCAAAGGCAGGAATTCGTGAATTGCAAGTAAGAGCTTAAAAACAGTTTGACTCTTTTAGTAATAAATCTTTCTTTCTGAAAGTGTTAAACAGGTGCAATAAAATATTTACAAAGACATGTAACTAAGATATATATATATCAAGATATAGCAAAAAGATAATAGGAAGGAAATTAAAGGGTTAAGTTATTTGCCAGTACGCCTTGGTTTGTAAGCAGATCCACTGTGCAGAGCAAAAGGGACTCCCTAGGTGGTATATTGATGTTAAAATTGGGAGATGTGCTTAGCTTAACTTTTTAGGCTTGCCAGCCTGTCTTTTAAAGTCCCCCTGCAGGGGGGGGGAATGGCTCTGAATACTGGCCAATACGCTGTTTTGGGAGGGGTCAGTCGGGCGAACTCTGAATTAGAACCAACATCTGTCATAATCCATGACATGAAACATAGGGGAAAAACCTGACTTGAGGAATGTTAATTTCATTCTGTCACCTTTAACTGTTAGGTTTTATGAGGTTCCAACTCTTTCAAGTCCTGGGAAAAAACTTATCTTGATTAGGAGGAGTGAGTTTTCACAGGCCTTGGGACTGAGCATCTGCTGCTCATGGGGGGGCTTTGTAGCGCTGGGCCCCCCTGCAGCTCCAGCCTGCCAGCAACTTTTAACACTTACACATCTGTCCCTGTGCCTCTCAGGAAGGGAGGGGGTAGGGAAGGAAGGATTGAGGATTACATCTAATAAAAAAGGGGAACTCTGGTCCATCTCTGATGAGCAAGTTTGCTACAACATCCATGAGTGGTTCATTGCTCTGCTAAACCATCGCCCCCAGAGCAATATATGCTTCAGTTTTTAATAGCTCTGGTGAGTTTATTTAGTGCTTTTGGTGGTGGATTGACATACTTTTGTGCACTTTTCTTTGGACTTGTATTACACATTCTATTTTGGACTTTTTTTGGACACTTATATATTAATTTTTTCAATTATGTATTTATATTTATTACTCACATTGATAATATTTTTATTTTTATGTTCACAGGTCTAATTGCTTTTTGGAACATTTATTTATTTACTAGCGCAAATTATTTTTGTGTTGAAGTGTATGTATGTCTGAATGGAGTGAAGTGAAGAGAAGAAGTGAGAAAGTGAGCCTGTTCCTTGAATGGGCTATCATACTTAAAATGCACAAGGAACTAAGTCCTCCCACTATCCTTTGTTTCAAATTTGCGGGCTCCTTAACCACTCCCCTTGTCTCCTCCCAGTGTAGCAACACATGTGTTTCTGTTCAGTCAGCTAGGCCAATTAACATGATTGACATGGACATTCTAGAAGAGAACTCTGAAGTTCTTATATTACATACAGCTGTCTGAATACATGATTTATGAATACAATTTAAACTCGCAGACTCATTATATGAATTCAAAACAAGATATACTTTACATAGGCAGTTCTAAAGAAATCATAAACCTAGACCTTTCCTAATTATCTAAGCCAGACACAAACAATTCATATCTGTTACTACTCAATTTCAAAACCTCGCATTCACATGCAATTAAGAGGGTATATATTCTGCCAGGCATATTTCAGAATTTACTAGAGACCGAATTAAAATTTAGATATTAAAAGTTAATATTACAAGTACTGTTAAAAAAAAGATGCAGAATGTGACCATGAATAAAAGTGTTTGTTCACCAATGCCAGAAGTCTACAAAGCAAAATAGGAGAGTTGGAAGCTTCAGTGCATGAAGAGAACTATGATTTAATTGGTATTGCTGAATCTTGGCTTCATTCTTTACAACCCTGGGATATTATTTTCCTGGCTATGCTCTTTTTCAGAGATACAGGGTAAAACGGAAAGGCGGTGATGTTTGTCTCTATGTGAGAAGTGATCTCAAAGTGAATGTGCAAGAGAACCTTGGTAATGGAGAGTGTGATGGTGGTGAAGCATTATGAGTGGGGCTGCATATGATTCTGTGTTTTTCAAAGTTAATTATTGGACTTTGTAGACCCTTTACAAGATAATTTTGAGTTGATACCTGGGGACAAAGAGAAGGCAAATTTAATAAATACATTCTTCAGCTCTGTGTATACCAAGGTAAGTGGGGGGAACTCAAGTCTAGTGATGGGCCGAACACCTCCCTGTTCAGTTTGCGGTCCAACATCCGAACCTGCAGAATTTTCGACCGTGAACTTTGAACACGAACCAAACTGAACAGTATCTTACGGCATCTGGGTATGTGGTAAGATACCGCACAGTTACTAAAATACCGAATAAGTTATATTATTAAGTATTGTAGTACTTAAACATTCATTCATGTTCAGCTGTCAGTGGGGTTCCCCGCTGATAGCTGAATGTAAAAAGAAGCATCGGTATTGCCAGACAATTACATTAAAAAAAAAAAACAGCGTTCGGTCCCCCTTCCCATTTATATCAAGCCCTTCGGGTCTGGTATGTATTTTGAGGGGAACCCAATGCCAACATTTTTTTTAAAAAAGGAGCTGTGGTCCACCCCAAAATCCATACTAGACCCTTTTCCGAGCATGCAGCCCGCCAGGTCAGGAAAGGGGGGGGGGGCAAGCGAGTGGCATCTCCCCAAACTATACCAGGCCACATGCCCTCAACATAGGGGGGTGCTTTGGGGGGGCTCCACCTTGTCAATATGTTGATGGGAACAAGAGACTCTTCTCCATTTTGATGGGGACAAGGGCCTCTTCCCCACGACCCTGGCTGGTGGTTGTGGGGGCTGCGGGGGTTTATTGGAATCTAGAAGCCCTCTTAAACAAGGCGACCCTCAGATCCCACCCCCTCCCATGTGAATGAGTATGCGGTACCGCTACCCATTCACAAAAATAAAATGTAGTATAAAAAAAAGACAAGAGACAGTCTTTAACAAGTCCTTTATTAAAAATAAAAGTATAAAAAATGTCTCCTGAAGTAGATCAACATCAATCACAATGTCCTGTGCCGCCACTACCCGAAACTTTTTTTTAAAAAAGCGTTCTGCTCTCGATGCTGGCTCCAGCTGTCTGACAGCTGCGCCCCCAATGACAGTTCTTATATACTGTCATGACGTCACAATTTACATAGCCCCAAATGATCCACAATAGATCAAAATTGGCATGGTCCTGAAACCAAAGCCACATGAAGGAATTTTGCTAGAAAATAATATTTTAAACAATAGTCAGCATGGATTCACAAAAAAAAAAAAAAAATTGTCAAACAAATCTGATTTCTTTTTATGAGGAGGAAAGCAAAAACTTAGATAAGGAGTGGCTGTGTGTATGGAACATAGCTTACTTGGATTTTGCAAAAGTGTTTGACACAGTTCCCCACACACGGCTAATGTGTAAGGTAAAGTCTACAGGCTTGGAAAAATCCGTATGTGAATGGATAGAAAACTGGCCAAAAGATGGTATTCAGAGAGTAGTGGTTAATGATTCATACTCTGAATGGTCTAGGGGTGTCAGTGGTGTACCCCAGGGTTCAGTGTTGGGACCCTTACTTTTTAATATATTTATAAACAATATAGGGTCTGGGATTAAATATACCATTTCAGTCTTTGCAGATGACACCAAGCTTTGCAGTGGAATAACATCCTTACAGGAGTCTCCAGTTTACAAGCCAACCTCAATACTCTGTTTAATTGGGCAACTATGTGGCAAATGAGGTTTGTTGTTGCTAAATGTAAAGTTATGCACTTAAGCCCTGGTTCACACGAAGTGCGACTTTGAAATCGTGCTACTTCACTTGAAGTAGCGTGATTTCAAAGCCGCAGATCAGTGTAATTTGTACCTTCGATTTTACTGCGGCTTGTGACTTTGTTTAGAAGAAGCCAATGCAGTCATAATGAAATAAAAAAAAAGTAGTGCAGGAACTATTTTTGAAATTGCGCTACTTCAAATTGTACTGATTAAAACAGTGCCATAGAAATACATTAGATGCGACATAGCATGTTGCAACTGAAATCGCATTGGTGTGGTCCAGGGCTAAAGAATAAAAACATGCCTGCATCCTTTATTCTAAGAGGAGAACAAATAAAAGAAAATGTTCCAAGGCTGAGGAAAGGATGGATGGGAGGGCAATTCTTCAAAATGAAAATATGTGTGAAACACTGCAAAATATATTCCCATGGGCAACAAGTTTAAAAGGCTGAAAAAAAAAAATAAAACCTATGTGGCTCTCGGCCAAAGTTAAAAAAGCTATAAGAAAAGAGCTTTAAATTTTTTTTGTAAAAATGAACATTTTACATGTTTTGTTATATTCCTTGTAACAATTAAATGATGATAAATGAAATCAGGGCCACAAACATTCCAAACAAATGACAGATTACAAAAGAGAGTAAGACAAACACAAAGAAATTCTTAAAATATATTAATAGTAAAAAGGTCCGGTCCAAGCATGTAGGCCCTTTACAAAAGAATCTAGAGGGGGTGACTGCTAATTTATTAAATACCTTCTTCAGCTCTGTGTATACAAAGGAGCATGGGGGGGGGGCTCTTGTCCATAATGGGCATGATATTGACACAGCTCCAGATGATCCACATTGGCTCATAAATGCTATGATCCAAAAATATTTAGACAGAATAAAGGTGAATAAAGCACCTGGACTGGATGGCATACACCCACGGGTCCTTAAAGAATTGAGCTCTGTCATTTCAAAGCCATTGTTTCTAATTTTTAGGGACTCTTTAATGACTGGCATAGTACCACTGGATTGGCATAAGGCTAATGTGGTGCCAATATTTAAAAAGGGGTCAACATCTTTACCAAGTAATTACAGACCTGTTAGTGTAACTTCCATAGTTGGGAAGATACTGGAGAGTTTAATAAATAACCATATTGATCAGTTTTTGCTAGAAAAAATAGTTTAACCAAAGTCAACATGGATTTATGAAAGACAGAAGTTGTCAGACAAATCTGATTTCTTTTTATTTCAATGTTTTCTCATCAGTGCCGCCTATCAGTGCCTCATATTAGTGTCGTCTTTCAATGTCCATCAGTGATGCCTGTCAGTACCCATCACTGCTGCCTATCAGTAGTGCCTATCCATGCCCATCAGTGCAGCCTATCAATGCCTAGAACTGCAGCCTCATTAGCACACATAAGTGAAGGAGAAAAATTACTTATTCACACAATTTTATAACAAAAACTAAGAAAAAAACTCTTTTTTTTTTTAAACGTTTTAGTTTGTTTAGCAAAAAAGAAATCCCTGTCTCAAAAAATTATAAACATTTGGTATGGGTACATTGTTGCAAGACCATGCAATTGTCATTCAAAGTGTGACAGCACTGAAAGCTGAAAATTGGCCTGAGCAGGAAGGGGGTAAAAGTGTCCAGTAGGCAAGTGGTTAAAAAAACAGCACATAGACCACCCCATGGAGAGATTCAGGGACCCGCCAGCCAACAGTGGCCTCCTAAGAAGAAGAAGTCCAGGCTGCGTAAGAGGGGAAAGGAGGTCTGGTAGGCAGAGGTCCTTCATAGGAACATCACGGGTCCTCAGAGGGCTGTGTGTCCTGGCCATAGCAACCAGACCACAGACAGCTGTTGCAGGAAGAGCAGAAAGGAGGGCCAGTGTCCCAGTGTCCAGGTAGCTGCATAGACAACATGGAAATACAAGTCCCAGCCATTCAGACAGCAAAGCACAGTCCATACAGAACTATTCTTCTCCAGTTTTCCATGCATCTTCTAACCTCCTTCTAGGAAGACACCAGTCATCATCTCCTGTGTGTCTATCACAGGAGTAAACTCAGAAAAGTCTGATCCTCTTTGGTATCTTGCACTTTTAATTCAACCAGAGACCTCCCGGTGCCGAGGCGGCTCTAACCATAAGATGCACCTAGGTTTTAGAGGAGGAAAACAAGAAAAAAAATATTCTGAACCAATGGACTGCAGACATAGTACAGGAAATGATCAGAGACTGCAGACATAGTACAGGAAATGATCAGAGACTGCAGACATAGTACAGGAGATGACCAGAGACTGCAGACCTTTGGGAAACAGGTACCTGAATTTGACAGGTACCCGCTCCCACTTCTACTGCGAAGCAAAAAATACAGTACACAAAAAACAGACTTCTGCTTGGCAAGTTAAGCTGGCCATAAATGGAAAGAATTTTGAATGAAATTTCTTAGGTAAATGCATGCAAAAATGAATATGGATATTATGTACACAATTTTGTATTGTTTCATCTCCTGGTTTCAGCTGTAACTCATTTGTTTAAAATGCATGTTGTCTATTTAATATTGACTTGTATATGTAGGAGATTGAATTTAAAAAACATGTCCTGTAGGAATGACTTTCAGGTTTGGACCAATGGTAAATAAAGCCAAACCCCAAATTTTCAAGGACAATCAATGGGAGCGCCAAAAGGAACATCCCATAATGGCTTGCAGTGCACTAAGAACTTTGGTCAAGTGCAATACCATTCCTTTCACAAACCTATCCCTCACCAGACTATATTTATTCTGGAGTTATGTAGAGTGTTATGTAATAAACATTCTGTGTTAGAGATGCAAGCTGTACCTTGCAGGAGATGATTGAGAAATTTGTAACATGTTCCCATAGCTGCAGCCGCCCCCGCCGCCCCCCCTCCCTCTGACAGATAATACGGGAAGAAGTTTCCCTGTACTTTCTGTCAAATTTGAAAACAGCGTGGCCGTGCAGGGCTCCGCCCACAAAGCCGCATCATTTATTCACAGTCTTCTGTGAACTTCTCCTTTTTATGTCTTTCTAATTTTCATTTAACATAACTTGTGGGTCTGTTTTGTCCTTGCAGCCTCATTTTATGTGACCTGACTCCTTTGAACTGCGATCAGCTGTATTTTGTTCTTCTCACAAACCCATCCCTCACCAGACTGGACATATCAGAAAATAATCTGAAGGACTCTGGAATAAAACGTCTGTGTCGGGGACTCATACATTACAAATGTGTACTGCAAGAACTGAGGTGAGAATTATGCTACAATCAATATAATATTTTGATGGTTTTTGGAATAAAACTTCGGCGTGAGGTATCCAGACATGTTACCCGACCACAAGGTACCGTATTTTTTGCTCCATAAGACACACCTGATCATAAGACGCACCTAGGTTTTAGAGGAGGAAAACAAGAAAAAAAATATTCTGAACCAATGGATTGCAGACATAGTACAGGAAATAACCAGAGACTGCGGACATAGTACAGGAGATGAGCAGAGACTGCGGACACAGTACAGGAGATGACCAGAGACTGCAGACATACTACAGGAAATGACCAGAGACTGCAGACATATTACAGGAGATGGTCAGAGACTGCGGACACAGTACAGGAGATGGTCAGAGACTGCGGACACAGTACAGGAGATGACCAGAGACTGCGGACATAGTACAGGAGATGACCAGAGACTGCGGACATAGTACAGGAGATGACCAGAGACTGCAGACATACTACAGGAAATGACCAGAGACTGCAGACATATTACAGGAGATGGTCAGAGACTGCAGACGGTACAGGAGATGACCAGAGACTGCAGACATACTACAGGAGATGACCAGAGACTGCAAACATAGTACAGGAGATGACCAGAGACTGCAGACATACTACAGGAGATGACCAGAGACTGCAAACATAGTACAGGAGATGACCGGAGACTGCAGACATACTACAGGAGATGACCAGAGACTGCAGACATGGTACAGGAGATGACCAGAGACTGCAGACATACTACAGGAGATGACCAGAGACTGCAAACATAGTACAGGAGATGACCAGAGACTGCAGACATACTACAGGAGATGACCAGAGACTGCAAACATAGTACAGGAGATGACCGGAGACTGCAGACATACTACAGGAGATGACCAGAGACTGCAGACATGGTACAGGAGATGACCAGAGACTGCAGACATAGTACAGGAGATGACCAGAGACTGCAGACATAGTACAGGAGATGACCAGAGACTGCAGACATAGTACAGGAGATGACCAGAGACTGCAGACATACTACAGGGGATGATGACCAGAGACTGCAGACATATTACAGGAGATGACCAGACACTGCGAACATAGTACAGGAGATGACCAGACTGCAGACGTGGTACAGGAGATGACCAGAGACTGCAGACGTGGTACAGGAGATGACCAGAGACTGCAGACATAGTACAGGAGATGACCAGAGACTGCAGACATCGTACAGGAAATGACCAGAGACTGCAGACATATTACAGGAGATGACCAGACACTGCAGATGTGGTACAGGAGATGACCAGAGACTGCAGACATAGTACAGGAGATGACCAGAGACTGCAGACATGGTACAGGAGATGACCAGAGACTGCAGACATGGTACAGGAGATGACCAGAGACTGCAGACGTGGTACAGGAGATGACCAGAGACTGCAGACGTAGTACAGGAGATGACCAGAGACTGCAGACATGGTACAGGAGATGACCAGAGACAGCAGACATAATACAGGAGATGACCAGAGACTGCAGACATACTGCAGGAGATGACCAGAGACTGCAGACATACTGCAGGAGATGACCAGAGACTGCAGACGTGGTACAGGAGATGACCAGAGACTGCAGACATAGTACAGGAGATGACCAGAGACTGCAGACATACTACAGATGACCAGACACTGCAGATGTGGTACAGGAGATGACCAGAGACTGCAGACATAGTACAGGAGATGACCAGAGACTGCAGACATGGTACAGGAGATGACCAGAGACTGCAGACATAGTACAGGAGATGACCAGAGACTGCAGACATGGTACAGGAGATGACCAGAGACTGCAGACATGGTACAGGAGATGACCAGAGACTGCAGACATGGTACAGGAGATGACCAGAGACTGCAGACATGGTACAGGAGATGACCAGAGACTGCAGACATAGTACAGGAGATGACCAGAGACTGCAGACGTGGTACAGGAGATGACCAGAGACTGCAGACATGGTTCAGGAGATGACCAGAGACTGCAGACATGGTACAGGAGATGACCAGAGACTGCAGACATATTACAGGAGATGACCAGAGACTGCAGACGTGGTACAGGAGATGACCAGAGACTGCAGACATGGTACAGGAGATGACCGGAGACTGCAGACATAGTACAGGAGATGACCGGAGACTGCAGACGTGGTACAGGAGATGACCGGAGACTGCAGACGAGGTACAGGAGATGACCAGAGACTGCAGACGTGGTACAGGAGATGACCGGAGACTGCAGACATAGTACAGGAGATGACCAGAGACTGCAGACATACTACAGATGACCAGACACTGCAGATGTGGTACAGGAGATGACCAGAGACTGCAGACATAGTACAGGAGATGACCAGAGACTGCAGACATGGTACAGGAGATGACCAGAGACTGCAGACATAGTACAGGAGATGACCAGAGACTGCAGACATGGTACAGGAGATGACCAGAGACTGCAGACATGGTACAGGAGATGACCAGAGACTGCAGACATAGTACAGGAGATGACCGGAGACTGCAGACGTGGTACAGGAGATGACCGGAGACTGCAGACGTGGTACAGGAGATGACCGGAGACTGCAGACGAGGTACAGGAGATGACCGGAGACTGCAGACGAGGTACAGGAGATGACCGGAGACTGCAGACGAGGTACAGGAGATGACCGGAGACTGCAGACGAGGTACAGGAGATGACCGGAGACTGCAGACGAGGTACAGGAGATGACCGGAGACTGCAGACGAGGTACAGGAGATGACCGGAGACTGCAGATGTGGTACAGGAGATGACCGGAGACTGTAGACGTGGTACAGGAGATGACCAGAGACTGCAGACATGGTACAGGAGATGACCAGAGACTGCAGACATGGTACAGGAGATGACCAGAGACTGCAAACATGGTACAGGAGATGACCAGAGACTGCAGACATGGTACAGAAGATGACCGGAGACTGCAGACCTTTGGGAAACAGGTACCCGAATTTGACAGGTACCCGCTCCCACTTCCGCTGCGATCGCCTAGGCGATCGGAAGTTGTCCTCTCTGTAGTCTTGTGGAACACGTGACAGGTCCCAGAAGACTACGGGGCCATTCACAAAGTGCAACGCTTCTAGCACATGCGCAGTGGGCACTCAGCTGTGAAGCCTCAAGCTGTCTCCATAAGACGCGTAGACATTTACCCCCATTTTTTTGGGGGGAAAAAAGTGCATCTTATGGAGCAAAAAATACAGTACACAAAAAACAGACTTTTGCTTGGCAAGTTAAGCTGGCCATAAATGGAAAGAATTTTGAATGAAATTTCTTAGGTAAATGCATGCAAAATTGAATATGGATATTATGTACACAATTTTGTATTGTTTCATCTCCTGGTTTCAGCTGTAACTCATTTGTTTAAAATGCATGTTGTCTATTTATTATTGACTTGTATATGTAGGAGATTGAATTTAAAAAACATGTCCTGTAGGAATGACTTTCAGGTTTGGACCAATGGTAAATAAAGCCAAACCCCAAATTTTCAAGGACAATCAATGGGAGCGCCAAAAGGAACATCCCATAATGGCTTGCAGTGCACTAAGAACTTTGGTCAGGTGCAATACTGTGGTCATAATGCAGTTTAAAAAAAAAAAAAAAAGTGTCAGCCCCCTCACTATAAAAAGGTAGCTCTTCCAGCAGCCCATTTGTCAGCATGTTGAAGTTATAGAGAAGGACGGCTGACTGCACCCTGTGGTGAAGGGAGAGAGAGTTCTGTGCTACTGTGCTGTGCTAGTGTTCTACCGCAGAGCTATTCAGTGCTATCTAAATGCAAAAAACCCTGCACTACCTAAATAAAGTGAACAAACAAAATGATGTGAAAAAATATTTAACAATGAAGGCTGCTGCTGCTAGCATTAAAATTGTGTTCCCACAACCAAACCATGAATCATAAATAAAATAATGCTGCACTGCAAATTAAATCAAATTAAAATTGAACTGAATTAAAACATAACTGAAATAAAGTGTCCATAAAAATAAGTCCATAAATGTAAAATCATCAATAATGATTCAGTGGTATAACTTTTCACACATTAATATGCTTCTTCCTGTGCTGATATCCCAACACCATCAGATGAAGTGCTATAGATCATACAGGCAGTGTCACCTCACCTCAGAGCAATAGAAATGTGCTTTGTAATACCAAATAGACAATGGGCTCTTCACTTTCCCGATCATCAACCATATGAAAGTGGTCAGACACCATTAAGCTTTCAATAAAGTATCAAATCAGAACTCGGGACCGGTCCCTTTAAGGAAGTTGGAGGTCACAGATTTCTATTAGAGGAAACAAAGGATACTCTGATGGTGCAGTATGTACTAACAGATGTATTTATTAAAACAGTGTGGCTACACGCATTACATCTTTTGCATGGATAGAAGCCTTTTCCCGAAAAAAGAATTGGTTTATTGGTGGTGGTTCAGTAACATTCTTTACTATTTTATCCCTTAGAGTGGGGACTCTCTTGTATACAAATCTAGGTCGATCTGGTAGAGTAGTACGAAGATGTTTGTCAGCCTTCAGTATATAGCAATGTCCTTGTACAATCTTTTCTACTTGTTTGTGTTGTAGAATATACTCCAGGATAATCGGTACTATATCTTTCTGTTTATCATTAATTGCAGTGTTGATCAATTTATCCCTATCCATGTTCGCCACTTCTTTTATTGTATCATTAATAAACTGTTGATCATATCCTTCGGAGGTGAATCTTCTGCCCATCATACTAGCTTGTTAAAAAAAAGCCTCCTTTTTGGTACAATTTCTTCTCAGTCGAATTTGTTGTCCCTTAGGTATATTATACAGCCAAGAAAAATTATGGCAGCTATCAATAGGGAGGTAGCTATTCCTATCAACATTTTTGAAATGTGTTTTGGTGCATAATTTCTGCTCATCTACTGAGATGTCAAGATCTAGGATGTGAATCTTTTCCTTACTTACATCCCATAATTATCTTTTATTCAGAGTTTAAATTTTTCCTTTTCACATAATCACAAAAGAAAATATAAAAAATCCCGATATTAGGGAACCAGGCAGGAGACAAAAGCAACAAAAGAAATAACAAATCAACAGAGTAACTAGATGTAATGTTGTCAGGGATCCAGGTATGACCAGAGATGTGTGGACTGACACAGGGAACAGCAGGCTTCAGAAATGATGAAATAATAATAAAATTTTTTTAGGAGCACAAATATACAAACGCACATGCAACCAAAAACCAAACCTCCAACTAATAATAGATATGTACAATTGTAGTCATGGCTGGAGAGGTGGAGTGGTCAGGACTGGCCAGGTCAGGAACAATCGGGCAGATAAAGTACAACAGGAGCAGGCAGGAGAATGGTCAGGAATAGCCGGGGTCGGTGCAGGCGGAGTTCTAGCAGAGTTAGAGTCAAGCAGGTAGAAGACAGGATACAGAAAACAGGATCAGGACAACAGGGCACATGGGAAAACACCAAGGCACTGATTGCAGGCCTGGTGCTGCTTAAATATACCTCCTGCTGCTTAAATATACCTCCTGCAATCAGCCGCAGGTGATGGCTTGATTGCAGGAGTGAGATCCTGGCTGCTGAAAGCACCCGCTGGCAGGCACCGGTACTGCAGCCCACACGGCAGGTGAGGCCATTCCTGACACACCCGCTGGCAAGCACTGGTACTGCAGCCCACACGGCAGGTGAGCCCATTCCTGACAAATGTACACTTCAAGACAAATAAGCAGAGGAAAGCTTGTCATTCACAAGTCAGACACATCATATTCAGACATATACAGAGGAAAGCCGAACTCTGGAGACCTCAACTCTGTCCCAAAATGGCACATATACGGGTCATGGTAACAGAAAGTAAACTTCACATGGTCAAGATTACATCTACATCAGGCAGATTTCCAAAAATGAGAACAGAGATACTTAATGAGAATCCAGTAGGGATAGGTGCTTGGATTAACTACTCCTACTCCGTTTGCCCGACAGGTGTAAGAGAAAATCCCCCAGGATGGGGGGGAGAGCATTTCCCATAGTAGATGTGGTGTCAGAGACCTTCAGGCGATCTAGGGTATTAGCCAGGTTGGATTTAGTATACCAGGCAGTATAATGGAGTGTAACCATAAGTTGATTTATTTCCCGTTGGGAAAATGTATGTTCGATAAAAGACCTCCAACGTGTGAAAAAATGTT
Source organism: Staurois parvus (assembly GCF_062004578.1). NCBI lineage: Eukaryota > Metazoa > Chordata > Amphibia > Anura > Ranidae > Staurois > Staurois parvus. Next base: position 1,147,035 of record NW_028318906.1, on the reverse strand, counting down.
TGGTGGGGCCAACATTTTGGATCAGAGTATCCAATTGTTCAAGGTATAAAAGTGATTTCAGATCTTTCTTGACAGAGGATAAGGTAGGGCTGTGAGGGGATATCCAGGCCCTCAGTAACACTCTGAGCAGACAAAAGACACAAATGAACCCAGTGGGGTACTGTACTCAGAGTGATTAACCTAGCCGTAGGAGAGGAATACATGGAAAGAAATAAATTCCAGGATTGTTCCTTGAAAACCGAGATTCCTCAAGACTAAGAAGAGCCAGTGGAGATTAATATTATCGAATGCTTTTTCCGCGTCAAGAGACAGAATGGTCATATCTTGATCGTGTGAAGCTTAACCTGTTCCAGCGCCATAATGACTTTGCGGATATGTAGAATTGCTGATCTACCTTTGACAAACCCTGACTGAGCAGGGTGCAGCAGGCCAGGGAGAATACTCACCAGACGTGAGGCGACTGTTTTGGACAAGATCTTAGCATCCACATTAATGAATGAGATAGGGTGATATGAACCAGGAAGAGTGGGGTCTTTGTCCTTTTTGGCCAGTAACTTTATAAATGCTGTGGATCCCGTAGGGAGGTAAGGACCACCCTTCCATATATTGTTGTATACTTGCAACATGGTATGATGAACATATTCACGGGATAACTTGTAAAATTCAGATGAGTAGCCATCTGGGCCAGGGGCCTTACAATTAGATAGATTAGCATTAGTCGTCAGGAGCTCTTCCGAAGAGATAGGTGCGTTCAGCACATCTAAGTGAGCTTGAGAAAGACGGGGTAAGTGAAGAGACTGTAGGAGCAATTCTGCTTTTTCCATATCTACCTGTTCCTCAGAGTACAGTTGTTGGTAGAAATTCATTAATAAAGAGGATATGTCGCACGAGGAGGTCGTCAGATTTCCACGAGGGTCCTTGAGTGCCATAATATGGGTAGGAGCATAGGGGGCCACGACAAAGGTTGGCCAAAAGTTTTCCGGCCTTATTGCTGTATTTATGGAACTGTAGGGAGCGATAAGATGTTTTAATTCGCTCCCTTTGTTCGACCCATAGCTCAAAATTTCTTTTAGCTTCCTGCCATTTCTGTTTCCTTTCCGTGGATCTATTCTGGCCAAGTTCTAATTGGGCCTTTCGAAGAGTTGTGGTAGCCAGGCAGAACTGGTCCAAAGAGTGCCTCTTGTACTGGGAAACATGAGATATAATTTTACCCCGCAGGACCGCCTTGGCCATTTCCCAAAATAAAATGGGGTCAGTAGCATGTACTGCGTTGGTGAGGACATAGTCATTCCAAGCATTGAGTATCATATGGCGAAAGTCCTTGTTGTCTGTGAAGTAGGAGGGGAACCGCCAAGGGGGTGGGTTACCGCTAGATTGTAGATTGTCAAGGGTGACCACAACCGGGTTGTGATCCAAGATGTCTATTACCAAGATCTCTGAGTATCTCACCATAGGTAAAAGGGAGGAGGAGTAGAATATATAGTCAATACAGAACATAGTGTCATGCGGAGTCAAGTAGTAGGTAAATTCCCTGTCAGTTGGGTGAGAAAGGCACCATACGTTCGCCATGTGCAGATGGGATACAGTGTCTGCGATGTACGAGGAGGTGTGAGTGCAACTGGAAGTCACTTTAGATCCCGTGGATCGTGAAGTTTGTAAGATTGCATGATGATCGAGCATTATGTTATCATGGCCGTGGTTTAATAATTATGTCTCAGTCCAAGGGAAAATGGCCACCGTAGAACGCTGCACTACTAACAAATAGCCGCCGCCATTCCTCCTTTCTGTTATCATGGCCGTGGTTTAATAATTATGTTTCAGTCCAAGAGAAAATGGCCACTGTAGAACTCTGCACTAATAGAAAATGGCCACCATGGGCTTTGGCAAAATGGCCACCGTTTCATTGGCTCTCAGACACTATATAAGGATTCCTCATCTCACCTCTACCAATCTTCTGATGAAGTCACGTGGGCGTGACGCAACTCATAGGAGGCGTGGCTTTGGGCAGACACAAATTGCGAATATAGCTGCAAGGAAATGCAGTTTGGAGCTGGTGATTTTTATCTATTTACATGGCGGTTTATTAATTTTTTACATGTGAGTGTACCACTGTTTTAATAAATACATCTGATAGTACATACTGCACCAGAGTGTCCTCTGTTTCCTCTATTAAGGATAGAAATCTGTGACCTCCAACTTCCTTAAAAGGACCGGTCCCTAGTTCTGGCTTGATACTTTATTGAAAGCTCAATGGTGTCTGACCACTTTCATATGGTTGATGACCGGGAAAGTGAAGAGCCTGTTCCCTATTTGGTATTACAAAGCACATTTCTATTACTCTGAGGTGAGGTGACACTGCCTGTATGATCTATAGCACTTCATCTGATGGTGTTGGGATATCAGCACATGAAGAAGCATATTAATGTGTGAAAAGTTATACCACGGAATCATTATTGATGATTTTACATTTATGGACTCATTTTTATGGACACTTTATTTCAGTTATGTTTTAATTCAGTTCAATTTTATTTTGATTTATTTTGCAGTGCAGCATTATTTTATTTATGATTTATTCAGTGCTATCAACATCACTACATGTTGTGATGGGTATGGAGGAGAATTTCAAACTTCTACTTGCTCCTTATCTAAACACGATTTATAACTCTGCTGCAGCCTCCTCTTTCTTTACCCAGAAAATGCTCAAAGCTCTTTTTATACCATTGCAAACTGGGAAAATTCCCAACACTCCTTGGAACCCTTCTTTAGGCTCTTTTAACATACTGTATATGCGTGTTGCATTTAATGCTTTCTCCAGTGCTTTTTGCAGTTTGTTTTGCATTTTTCTACATACATTTTTGAGGCATTTGTGATGTGTTTATACCGCATTTTGTTCAGCTCTGGTCCTCCAGAGGATTTACCCCCCTTCCTGACCAGGCTATTTTTTGTGTTACGGCGCTGCGTTACTTTAACTGACAATTGCACAATCATGCAACGCTGCACCCAAATGAAATTTGTGTCTTTTTTCCCATGAATAGAGCTTTGTTTCAGTGGTATTTGACTGCCTGTGCGTTTTTATTTTTTGCGCTATATACAAACAAAGACCGACAATTTTGAGAGAAAAACTATAGTTTTGACTTTTTTGTTTAAGTAGTAGTAACTGGGGCGATCACCGTCCGGGACCCAGTGATTGACAGCCAAGGCCGCGAATAATGGCACGGGTATAGATACGTGATTTGGCGCACCCCTGCTGCCCTGTAGAAGTATTCCTGCTATAGGGCAGCAGTAAAGCAGTTAAAGTGGATTTTTCTTTTTGTTTCTGGACAGAATACAAATGCAAAACACAAACCCCGGCAAAAATATACTACCATGCATTTCAAACGCTTCTCCATTGAACTCTATTGTAGCAAAAACATTGCTTTTTGCTTTTAAAAAAGTTCCTGACCCTTTCCAAAAACGCAGCAGCTCAAAAAAGCATAGATGTGAACATGTCCCATAGGAAAGGGACTGTAGTGCATTTCTGCAAAAAGCACTAAGAAATGCATTGGTGTGAACGAAGCGCTATTGAACAATGACCTGAAGCTTTATGCAGAACTCCTCTCTTTTCATTTGGTGGTTGTGTTGCCTACTTTGATGCATCCTGATTAATGTGGATTTACCAAACGGAGTCAGGGTGTATATTCTCAGCCGTTATGACCCTTTACACCTGCCCCTCAGATCAGGTATATACATCCAGTATGATGTTTCAACCTTTTTATATAACCAACAACACCCAGCAAGGAGGCCCACTATCTACCCTAATATTTAACCTCTTGATGGAACCACTGGTGGTTTCTGCATATAATTTTATCCACACTATTAGTCTCTTTACTGTCGATATAATTTTAATGCTGAGGTCTAACTGGGATCGGTTCAGGATGCATTATATTTAATTCTATCTTATACCATAAAGTTAATATGAATAAGTGTTATATTTAAGACCTCTTTAGAATTCAAATGTAAAACAGAAACTGGAGGCTTCTTATTTTTTACGTTTGGAAGGACAAAAGTTATTACTTATCCTGCCATTGAGCTTACTGGTTCTACTACCTTGTTGTTTAGAGAAAATGACATGCCTTTCTTCCATAAAGTACATACATCATTGCTTAGAATCTCAAAATACAAACTTTGTCGGGCCAACTAGCAGCTTTCAAAATGATGGTATTGCCTCAATTACTGTACCTATTCAAAACTCTCCCCAGTACAGTACCTAACTTATTTTCTTTCCCTGTGGCAACTTGTCAGCATCTGGGTGATGCAGTGTACTATTACCACCGTTCCAAAGTAGCTACAGAGGGTATATCCCTTTTTATGCACTTTTGCAAGGTAAAACCTGTTTCACCAAGGCCTCCCCTTTATAGTTTGGGAAAGTGAGGTAGGATCTGCTTTTACCACAACCCAATGGAACAAGCTTTATCCTCTACTTAGGTACCCACCCAATATTATATTTTTCTCTAATTCCCACTGGTTGACATTTCTAGTGGATATATAACTCCATATCGATCATCCAAGTTCTACCACCACACATCTAATTTATGTTGGAGAGGGTGTGGACAGGTGAGCATATTGTACCACATACTCTGGTCTTGTAAAATGTTAGCCAAGATGGCTTTCCATCTTTCACATAATCTCCAAAATCATTGCCACACCACTACCACTATTCTCCTAGCCTGGCCATTTTAAATCTCAGAATCCCATCCCCTTTTTCCTGTCTAGCTAGGCTGCATGCATACAGATTAAGAGTCTGGTATATATTTTTGTTTTTTTGTGCTCTTAAAAAACCATACCAGACTCAAAGGGTAATCCTAACCCACCTAACTCTGATGTGAATGTACAATATATATGTAAAGCGCTGTGTAAATTGACGGCGCTGTAAGAAAATAATAATTAACTCAAACCCTGAAGGAAATCCTGTGCACCAAGCCTGGTAAAGTAATTAAATTTGCATAAATTTAATGAATGCAGAAGTCATGTATGAAATTGCCTGCCAGGACTATACTCTATAGCGGTTCCAACTAGTAGATCACAAAATTGTAAAGGATGTACTGTATACCAATATGCAGTCTCTACTAGGAAACAAAGCGCGACAGCCATGCCTTACCACATAGTCAGCCTACGATAGCCTTTATAGTATGTGTAGAAAGAATAAAACCTCAGAAAAAAAGGTGATAAAGGGGATGACCTTATCCCAGGTATATAACCCCTCCCAGTCCAGCAGGCTCCATGTTTAGTGGCAAGCAATTGAAAATAGACGGGGGTGGGATCCTCCTATCCTGGGATAATGAAAAAGGATTTGACAGTGTGACAAGTTGGGGGTTTTGTAACTCATTGGTAGTGCAAAACAGTCAGCAAAGAAAATTTCAACACAAGATGACAGTTGCCCAAGCGGGGCTTTTCCACCAATTTTCCATCAAATTAAACATAAATATGGTTATCAGCCTGTAGCTGGCCAGCTAAGACCAGTCCTAGGTTGTTAATATGGTTCACATATATGTGTATACCAAATCTGCCAATAACCTCAGTACAGTATATATGTGCATATGTTAAAGCCAAAAGCAGAATCATTGCTGTGATTTATGTCTTTAATTGTTATATGACATTTCTATATTCATTGTGTTAGCAGAAGCAGAAAAGGAAAATATGCCTTTAAGAGTTAGTTAAAGGTGAGCCAATCACAGACAGCCTCACACTGTACAGAGCCTTAACCAATCCCAGCCAGTTTCACATTTGTGCCTGTGTAAAACTCCCTGCTAGGATTTTCTAGAGACACATGCTCACCAGACAGAAGAGGAAACAGACAAGGTTCCAGTCAGAAAAGCTTTAAGGAGGCAGAGAAGGCCAAATAGGTATTTAATGCACTTGTGTGTTCCTCTATTGTTTAGTAATGCAGGTAGATCTGTATGTAAAAACTGTTGTATGTGTTTACTTGTAGTTCCACCGAACTTACGAATCAAGTCACTGTAGAGTAATCTAACGAATTTATAAATCCAAGTGAATTTATCAATCTATCGAAATATACAGAACTAATTTATCAAATCTATTGAACCTATCGAGATAAGCTATCGAATCAACCCACTGTAATACGAATTAAACCATTGTAATATGAAAGAAACAAGCCATTGTAAGCAGTGTTATATGAAGAAGATTGAAGTTATTAAAGAAGTTAACTAAAGTATTCGGTGTGCTCTTTAAACCTACTGCATCCATAGAGCGGCATTGGAGGAATTACAGAGTAAAGTCAATCTAATCAAACAAAGAAACAGCAATTGCATAATTTTTCTAATGCCACAGCGCACTAGGCACCAAAGGGTGCTGCGCCTGCCACACAGCCTCCTAGCTCTTCTTTGCAGGTCTACTGCTCAGGCCTTGTTCCTCCAGACCGTCTAACACACTTCCCATGCACAAACACTGTATCTTTGCAAACTCCATCTCTCACAGACTCTTTTTCAGGCTCAAGCCTTGGTCTGTCCTGTCTAGCCTGGTGCAGACTTGCACCTCTCTGCTCCCTTACAACACACTGAACCCCAATCCTGGCTTTGTTAAAAAACAAGCACACCAATCCTTAAGCTTGGCACCTCTTTGCCAACTATCACCAATAGGGGTCCTATCCTGTCTGATTTTCTTTTTACGAGTGTGTTTTCACAAGCACCTCTTCCTAAACCTTGGGATCCCACTGGTCTATCTACCATCCCTTCTACCTTCTGTCCTTGGGTTCTTGTTTTTCTTTTTACCTCCGCCAGAAATAGTCTCCCAGGAGTCTTGAGGACCTACTTCTACAGCATATGTCAGGGGACTACCCCTCTCACTACCTGTATTAGCTTCAGCCATCGCCATCTGTTTTTCAGGTTTGCTACTACCTGTGTGGTTACCCTCAGCAACCAAACCATCTAAGATTGTTATCTTAGCATTATCATAACATTGTTATGTTTATCAGTCATCAATAGCCATATTCCACAATGGATTACTGAACTCACTATTTTCAACATCAAGAACTCTTGTCCCATTGTTTGCTAAAACAGTGTCTGCAGAGAGACCAGGTATGCGCAAGCAGTTACTCCCCACATCACCTCCTGTTGTCCAATACACCATAAGCAATTGTCCTACCAACTGACCTTTTTCAACACATTTTTTCACACTAGTTTCTTTAACCGAGCTTCCCACTCGGCCAGTGCACTTAAATGGCCGGGTGGGACAAGTGCTGTTCTAAGTGGATGTACCCATATGTTCCTCAGAATGTGACCATGCAGCTGCACACCCCCAGTGTGCCTGTGCCCCCTGGACACAGCACACCACTGCTTGGCAGATGAGCTCTGTGATTGGCCCTTCTGATCACATGATGGCTGTGTCCAATCACAAGAGCAGATGGGTGTTGTTACCCATTTCAACGAAGCATCAAGTCGGTCTGGAGAGGGCTGGAATGCCCAAGAGTCTCTGATGTGATGCCTAGGCCGCATGGGGAAATGTGACAGGGAAAGTGCCGCAGAGGAATGGCTCCTGGAGGTGACACACGCAAAGGAAAATTGCCACAACTGCAACGTGGAGTGTTAAGAATGTTGCTGCTGTAAATGTGACAAAGACCTAATATGTGTCTAATACCAGTGAAAAGGCAGTAAGTCTGGTGAGGAAATCCTCTTCCAAGAGAGACCTGCTACTGTGTAGTACTGTTAGGAATGGACTCGCCAATAGTGGTGGGACTCACCTGCCTTGTGGGCTGCAGTACCAGGGCTGGCCAGCGGGTGCTCTCAGCAACCAGAAGCTCACTCCTGCAATCAGCCAAATACCTGAGGCTGATTGCAGGAGGTGTATTTAAGGAATGGCCAGACCTGCAGTCAGTGCCTTGGTGTATGTTTCCCAAGAGCCCCTGTACATGCATCCTGTCTGATCCTGCTTTGATCCCTGACTCTGATTGAACTCTGCCTGTCCTGACCTCGGCTATTCCTGACCACTCTCCAGCCTGCTCCTTTGGTACCTTGTCTGCCTGATTGTTCCTGACCCGGCCCGTCTGACTACGCTCTGCCTGCTCCTTTGTACCTTGCCTGCCCGTTTGCTACCAACCCGGCATGCCCGACTACGCTTAGTATTGTTCTTTTGTTATCTGTTGGGGGGTTTGGTTTGTTTGCACTGTGTTTATGTTTAGTCTTGCACTGCGTTTATGTATTGTTTAGTCTTAAATAAATTATATTGTTTATACTATATCTGAAGCCTGTGTTTCCCTGTGTCAGTCCACACACCTCTGGTCATACCTGGAGCCCTGACATTACACCAAGGCCATTCCTGACCAGAAGTGGCTGCACAGGGAAGCCATCTTGGCTTATTGTTGCTGGGAAGAATGCATCTTGATGAGGTGGTGTATTTGTCTCTGCTAGTGTTTGATAACAGAGATTATGCTTATCAGACTCTGAAGGAGTATACCAGGGATCAACTACTAGAATGCATAAGGATCGCTCATTGCCTAGTAGATCAGGGCACAGAGTTCTCTGAGGTGCAACCATTGATTCAGGTTTGTGCAGAGTTGGCTTTATCTGGTACCCCCGAAAGCAGGGATGAATTTTTGCCGCCATTTAGTGCCGACCAGGTAGAGTCCCTGGTATGGTTATTGGAGGACGATGTGGATTACTTCTTGGAGAGTTATTCTGCATGTTCACAACAGGTGCTAAAAGATTGTATAAACGCAGTGCAGTCTTTGACCAGACAGGCTTTGTGTAAGCTGAGCTTTGTTCAACCCATACTGCAGACTTGGTCAGACTTGTTGCACCCAGCCTCAGTCAGCTTAAAACATCATTCCTCTGCTCAAGGCACTCTTCCTCATCCCCGACAGCACCCCCAGTGACGGCCCAGTATGCTCTGCTAACTACCACATATCAGTCCCTTGCTCCCCCTCGCTGCACCTATCCTATCTTTAACCCTGTAAATAAGTCCTCTGTAGCAACTGCTCCCTCCTTTGTTCCATCCCTCAGCTCTTCTCTGCCTACAGCTGCTCTATCCACTTACAAACCTGCTGTCGGGGATCGCCGCGGCGCTGGTCCCGGCGCAGGCGCAGTGCGCCGCCCTGTGCAGGGACGCGGGCACTAGGTCCTGGCCGGCTGCGGTGTTCGAGTCCGTGCATGCGCAGTAGAGGCCGCGGGCGCGCTTTCGGCACCAATGACAGCACAGGGCGCGATATTTAAACGGCCCTGAGCTGTCATTCAGTGCCTTCTGGTCTTTCCCTGTATCCTGTATCTGCGAACCTGTGAATTGTGAGTTGCTGACCCGGATTGTACCTGACCTTGTTGTATTCTCCTGCCCAGACCCTTGCTTTGCCTGACCTCTCTCCTGGATGCCCCCTATTAGATCTGACCTTCTGTTGCTGACCTGGCGTGTGACCCGACTACTCTCTGCCCGCTGCTTTGTACCGCACCGTCCCCACAGTTACCGACCCGGCCTGTCTGACCTCACACTTGCTCAGCCATCCATCCATCCCAACAGGGTCACCCGACCTCCTCATATCAGGCTCTTCCCTGTGGGAGCCCCTGGCGAATACTGCTACCACTGACAGGTGTACTCAGTAGCCACGACCTGGTCTCAGGGTACTCCAAGTCCATCCCCACCATCAGGGGCCCTGGTGAACAAGTACTCTGGGGCTTAGATTCCGTGCGCTGGGGACGTCTGACCAGTGGAGTGCTAGTGGTATCGCCGGGCGGTCCCTTACACCTAAGCTTACTTCCTGTGCTCCAGTAACTAAAACCAGGAAAAGGCGAAAATTCTTTCCAACCAATACCATTCTGCCAGTATCCAAACCGGTCAGCCTGCCATTGGAGAACCCGCCTTCCGTGGTTCAGCCTGATGCCCGGCACCCGCAATTCAGCCTAATACCCTGATGCCTGGTGACCCGATGCCCGCTGTCGAGCCAGATGACCCGGTGCCCGCTGTCGTGCCGGACGATCCGATGCCTGATGACCTGGTGCCTGCTGTCCTGCCAGATGACCTGGTGCCCACTGTCAAGCCAGATGATCCAATGCCAGATGACTCGGTGCCTGCCAGATGACTCGGTGCCCGCTGTCGAGCTTGACGACCCGATGCCCGCTGTTCTGCCAGATGGCTCGGAGCCCGCTGTCTTGCCAGATGGCTCGGAGCCCGCTGTCTTGCCAGATGGCTCGGAGCCCGCTGTCTTGCCAGATGGCTCGGAGCCCGCTGTCGTGCCAGTTGGCTCGGTGCCCGCTGTCGTGCCAGATGACTCGGTGCCCGCTGTCTTGCCAGATGACTCGGTGCCCGCTGTCGAGCTTGGTGACTCGGTGCCCGCTGTCGTGCCAGTTGACTCGGTGCCCGCTGTCGTGCCAGTTGACTCGGTGCCCGCTGTCGTGCCAGTTGACTCGGTGCCCGCTGTCTTGCCAGATGACTCGGTGCCCGCTGTCTTGCCAGATGACTCGGAGCCTGCTGTCTTGCCAGTTGACTCAGTGCCCGCTGTCTTGCCAGATGACTCAGAGCCCGCTGTCTTGCCAGATGACTCGGTGCCCGCTGCCCTGCCAGATGACTCGGTGCCCGCTGTCGAGCTTGGTGACTCGGTGCCCGCTGTCTTGCCAGATGACTCGGTGCCCGCTGTCGAGCTTGTTGACTCGGTGCCTGCTGTCGAGCTTGGTGACTCGGAGCCCGCTGTCGTGCCAGTTGACTCGGTACCCGCTGTCTTGCCAGATGACTTGGTGCCCGCTGTTGAGCTTGGTGACTCGGTGCCCGCTGTCGAGCTTGGTGACTCGGTAGCCGCTGTCATGCCAGTTGACTCGGTGCCCGCTGTCGTGCTTGGTGACTCGGTGCCCGCTGTCGTGCTTGGTGACTCGGTACCCGCTGTGCTGCCAGATGACTCGGTGCCCGCTGTTCTGCCAGTTGCCTCGGTGCCCGCTGCCTCGCCTGAAGGCCCGGTGCCTGCTGCCTCGCCTGAAGGCCCGGTGCCCGCTGCCTCACCTGGTGGCCCAGTACCTGCTGCTCAGCCTGATGTGCCTCTGTCCGGTGCCCAGCCTGAAGTGCCTCTGTCCGGTGCCCAGCCTGAAGTGCCTCTGTCTGGTGTCCAGCCTGAAGTGCCTCTGTCCGGTGCCCAGCCTGAAGTGCCTCTGTCCGGTGCCCAGCCTGAAGTGCCTCTGTCCGGTGTCCAGCCTGAAGTGCCTCTGTCCGGTGCCCAGCCTGAAGTGCCTCTGTCCGGTGCCCAGCCTGATGTGCCAGTCTTTTATATCCCGCCAGTTACCAGACCCGGGCCCATTTAGGACTGTTTGGAGCGTCCTGAGGCCACTCCTTGAGGGGGTGGTACTGTCAGGAATGGACTCGCCAATAGTGGTGGGACTCACCTGCCTTGTGGGCTGCAGTACCAGGGCTGGCCAGCGGGTGCTCTCAGCAACCAGAAGCTCACTCCTGCAATCAGCCAAACACCTGAGGCTGATTGCAGGAGGTGTATTTAAGGAATGGCCAGACCTGCAGTCAGTGCCTTGGTGTATGTTTCCCAAGAGCCCCTGTACCTGCATCCTGTCTGCTTCCTGTATGATCCTGCTTTGATCCCTGACTCTGATTGAACTCCGCCTGTCCTGACCTCGGCTATTCCTGACCACTCTCCAGCCTGCTCCTTTGGTACCTTGTCTGCCTGATTGTTCCTGACCCGGCCCGTCTGACTACGCTCTGCCTGCTCCTTTGTACCTTGCCTACCCGTTTGCTACCGACCCGGCCTGCCTGACTACGCTTAGTATTGTTCTTTTGTTATCTGTTGGGGGTTTTGGTTTGGTTTGTTTGCACTGTGTTTATGTTTAGTCTTGCACTGCGTTTATGTATTGTTTAGTCTTAAATAAATTATATTGTTTATACTATATCTGAAGCCTGCGTTTCCCTGTGTCAGTTCATACACCTCTGGTCATACCTGGAGCCCTGAAAAAGTACCCTGTGTAGTGGGGAAACTGAACCCGCAGCGAGACTGAGGACTGATAAGGACTCATCCCCATGCAGTGTCCTGTGTAGCAGAGAGACAAGTGGTAAAACTTGCTTGTCTACTGAGTTTAAAAATTCTGAGGTGAATAATGGATTAATGCAGCTTGGGGGGTTTTAGCTCATTGGTAGCATAAAACAATGAGTTTACTCCAAGCCAGACATGTCTTTTCTGGGCTTTTTATGCCCACTTTTATTTAAAACACCACGCAGGGGGTTTCCACCATCAAATGACACATAAACATAGTATTCAGCCTCTTGCCTCTTCTTTGCAGCTCTACTACTCAGGCCTCAAGCCATCGTCCTCCAGACCATCTAATATACTTCCCAGTGTTCGAGCACAAATGCTGTACTTTTTCCAGCTCTGTGTCCTTCCTTGTTGCTGCATCTCTCAGACTCTCTCTCTGGCTCGGACCTTGGTCTGTCTTTTTTTGGACAGCATTGTGCAGACATGCAACACTCTTCTCTCTTACAACACACTGACCCCCTCAGAAGGGTGGAGCATTGACCTCTAATCCTGGCTCTGCTATAAATAAAAAAAAAAAACAGCACACACCTCTGCCCTTAGCGTGACTGGTTTATCCAAAACCTGGCCTAGACTACCATTATACATAGTGGCATGGCCTTGTCCTGCCACAACACGTAAATAAAAAGTTCTGTTTTCTTCATCATACATTCCAGAGCACATGGCTTTCTAATCATTACCATTGGGATGCCCCCATTCAATGCTATGAGAGGAGGGAACAGGCTCTACTGTAGCGATGCCTAAAGGACCTAATGTCCAAAACGTTAATCAGCTGATGCTTGAACATCCACCTTATGGAATTTGTAATGACATGTACCGAAGTCACGAAGTAGCCACGTTACACAGATTTGAGAAGCTGAGGCTTGATGTAGAAATGTCAACATGAAGAAGTGCTTATGTCCCTCATAGAATGTGCTTCTTACTTTCCCTTACAGGTTAAAAACCTGAATAACAACCGGTCTTATCTGTATAACAATAGTAGAGTGAGAGGTTGTGGCATCCGCTTGGTCCAGGGCCATAATCTCGGCCAACAGTTCCTCTCTGGTCTTGCAGCCAGCAATACCTCTCCGAGCGACAAGCAGGCTTTGGAGAACTGGCTGGTACCATACATCCATCTGGCTGAGCAGGGACATCTTTGAGAAAAAGATGGGTCCCGATTGGTGGTTTGGACTTTCTCCACAATGAGGAAAGATCCCACCACTGCCAACCGGTTGTGGCGGAACCGTTCCACCTGGGCTTCCTCTTGTGGAGTGATGCGGCGTCCACGGCTTAGTCTCAGCCAATGGTCTACTTTTCTGGCAAGTCTTCCAGCGCTCTGACAAGGCAGGTATTAAAGCTCAAAGGCAATCCTTCCCCGATATCCCAAACCATGAGTCAGAACTTTGTGTAGGGTGAATAAATGCATTGCTTTATTGAACACAACTCAACTTTTACAGTACATGCTGGCAGTAATCCCTGCCCCCCTCCACCCCCACCAGTCTGGCACTTGGTTCCCCACCCACACCCAAAACTCTACAGTACAATACAGCAGTAATCAGCGCAGTATGAAATCTGGATAAGTGAAAGGCTACAAGTCCCCATTATGTAAGCAAACTGCAGAATGCCTGTCTACATAACAGCTGCTAAACATATACAGTTTTAAAAAAGGTAGAACGGGAAGGCCACTTAACAAGGGGATAAAACCAGAATGGAAAAGGCAAAATGTTATCACAAAGGGACAGGTTCTTCACAGAGGTTACTTGACCACTTCATGACCCCTCTGGTAAAATAAACAGGGAGTCTGACCTACATATAGATGTTGTTGCTGAGAGATAAGCCCTTATAGTTCAAACTGCATATAAGGGTAAGAAAAAAAAGAAGATAAGATAATGTCTAGATTAATGTGAAATAATAAAATAACCTTACGCAATAAATCTTGCCTACGCCTTTGAACAAACTTATCTTTGTGTAGAATGAAGAATGACACTTTACAGGACAAGGCTGCCAATTCCAATACTCTTCAAGCCAAAGTAATGGCCACCAGAAAGACCACCTTCCTGGTAACACCAGAGGGAGAGATGCTACTCACAGATTCAAAGGGAGAATGTTGGAGAGCTACTGACACTAGGTTCAGTCCCCATGATGCCAAAAGTTTATGTACAGGAGTTAAAAGATAAAAACAGAGTGCAGCGCTAAAAAATATGAATACAAACGAGAAAAGTCCGTAATAATTAAATAGATGTATATCTTAAAGAATCCCAAGGAATAGCTGATAAAGCCCGGAGACAATGGAAAGAGTGCGCACTCACCGGACGCGCATGGAAAATGCGCATATAATAAATATCCCCTGGAATCTTTATGGAAATGAAGAGAATAAGCTCCAACTCTGTAAATCAATCAGCCTGGAGATGTATGAGAGAAGTCCGGAGATCCCCTTTACAGGTGGTAAGGTAATCAGCCAGGATCCAGAGCTCCGTCCCTCCGGTGGTGGTAAACACACACTACAGGAATCCTGCAAATGGATTTAGCTCCCAAACAGGAACCAAAAAACAGGTGCCCATAGTGTAGTAATTCAAACCAATTTTAATAAAACAATCAGGATAAAAATACAGGGTAGTAGGCTGTGTACAATGGATATATTACAGCAGAGTACGCAGCAAAAGGTACTGACCCTAAGTTAAAATGGCCGCCGGGCTATCTCGTGGCTCCGGGCGGGAGATGACGTCATGCTCTGTCGGTTCCTCCTAAGGCCTTTCGTGCCCAAGCACATCATCAGAGGGGATACCAACCAGAGCATGACAGACGTCCATCTAATTTATACTGAATAGCGGCACTCGCGCATGCGCAGTACGGCGCCGCCATTTTGCCGAAGTTCATGGAGTGCGCATGCGCGGCTCCATAGAGGCCATTTTGCCGTGGGTGAAGTCATATGCAGTTTGTAATAAACAAAAACGGTTGCTACCAACATTCAATGGTGCAACCAGAAGATTTATTCTTTACACCAGGGAATTAAATAAGGTTAAACACTGGTGTTATAAATAGTAGATGGGTAAGATGAAAACCCATAAGGTGCAATTACACTGCCAAATGAGGATCAGCATTATTATACTCTGCACTACGGCAAAAGGGACACAAGGGGGTGCCAAATCCACCAAAAGGATAAAACACAATTTAAAATATATATACATTGCAGATCATAATAACAACCTATTAAATGGTTGTAAAAATCAATACATGATTAATTCATATTGATAGTAAAAGCATAATACCAAAATATACAAAACCCAGAGAATCATAATATGGCTCAACATTAAAATTAATGAAATGTGAAAGAAAAAGAAAGATAGGAAAAAATACCAGGAATCCAGTAGTATCCAAATGACCTTATGTGGCGAAGACTGTATAGATGCATAATATATTATCAATCAGTGATTTGCAATAAAGCAGTTGACATCAATTTCAATATTGTGTCCTAATGGGTATAAAGTACCCAATTCGTATACCCACTTGGTTTCTGCTTGTGAGACTGCGCGTGTTTTGTTCAGGCCTCTCCAATGTGGGGTAATGATATCAATAGCCGTGAACTTAAGCGAGGTAGGATCTTGATTGTGATAAATCCTGTAATGATTAGATAGAGCATGATCCTTGTATCCTTTCTTAATATTGGATACATGCTCGCGTAAACGATCACGTAATCTTCTAGTGGTACGTCCCACGTATTGCTTTAAGCAGGGACATTGGAGTAAATACACAACGTACCTGCTATTGCAAGAAATAAAGTGTCTTATAGTATATGTTTTCCCAGTGACATGTGAATTAAATAAATTCACCCTGCGTTTTCTGGTGTTGTCACATTTACATATAACACACCTATTGCATGGGTGAAAACCTAATATATCAGCAAATAGTTTAATATTTTTAGGAGGGTCAACTACATTCGGTGCCAGACTATGTCTCATAGAGGTCGCTCTCCTAAAAACAATCTCTGGTTTATCTGGCAGAATCTTACCCAGAATAGGATCAGTTTTCAAGATATCCCAGTTCTTTTTTATTAATCTGCTGATAGATCTATGTTGTACTGAAAATGTTGTAACAAATGGACAAACTTTAGCTTGTATAGGTCTAGTACTGTTCTGTAGCATTACACTTCTATCAGTGTTGGCTACATCATTGAGGGTATCTGCCAGAGTGTTCTTATCGTATCCCTTTTCAAGGAATCGATTTTTCAGGATCTGAGCTTGGGAATGATATACCTCTAGATCTGTACAATTTCTCCTAATCCTCATGAATTGACTCTTGGGTATATTCGCCAACCAGTTAGGATGGTGACAACTGTTGGTAGGGATATAGCTGTTACGATCCGTATTCTTAAAGAAAGACTTGGTCACAATTCTTCCGTCCATGTTAATGAGTGTTAAGTCTAGAAAATTGATTTCTTGCTTACTATAAGTGTATGTAAGGTGAATATTTAATTTATTATTATTCAAGGTGCCAAAAAAAATTGGTCAAAGATTCCTCATTACCATTCCACACCAACACAATGTCATCTATATATCTTTTATAAATAGTTAATTCCGGCCAGTCTCTAGCATATATCAAATCTTCCTCCCACCTTGACATAAACAAATTTGCGAGACTGGGGGCAAACTTTGCCCCCATGGCAACTCCCTTAATCTGCAAGTAATAGGTCTTATTAAACCAGAAATAGTTTTTCATCATGGCAAAATCCAACAAACGTAAGATGAAATCTTTCTGTATAGTTGGTAGGGAACTATGGTGTGTTAAATAAAAATCAGCGGCCTCCATTCCATCACAATGATTAATATTAGTATACAATGAAGCTACATCCGCTGTCACTAAAAATGTATCTGAAGAAATAGTGACATTATTCACGAGATTTAATACTTGCTTAGTATCCTTTAAATAGGACGGTGTCTGTGTGACCAAAGGTTGCAAGAAGAAATCGATATATTCTCCAATTTTTGAGCACAAAGACCCTATTCCACTAATTATAGGACGACCTGGCGGTTTAATAGGGTCTTTGTGGATCTTAGGCAATATGTATAAAATGGGTAGTTTAGGGGCAGCTGGAATCAAAAAAGCCTTCTCTTTCTTATTTAATATATGGTTATCATACCCATAATTAATAATATCCTTGAGAGACCGTTTAAAGTTAGTAAGGGGGTCTTTTGCTAATGGGACATATGTAGTCCGGTCTTTCAAAATATTTTCGACTTCTGCTATATAGTCAATTTTATTGAGTATCACTACCCCGCCCCCTTTGTCTGCCGGTCTTATTACCAAGTCTTTCTTTTCAAGAAGTGATCTGATGGTTTTATAGTCTCCTGATCCATCAAATGGCCGTGTAACGGATAAATTACCCAATTCTTTAAGAACTTTATCTTTAAATATGTTAACATGAGAGTTAGTTTGTGGAGGGGGGTTGAAAGTTGAAGCATTACGTAAGTTGGAATGTGTAAAATTATCATAAGTTGTAATGTTATGAGGACGGTTAGCAAAAAACCTTTTTAAAGATAGTTGCCTAGCAAATTTGTGTATATCCATGTATACTTGGAATTTATTCAGTTTACAGGGAGGGGCATATTTAAGCCCTTTATCAAGCAACCTAAGTTCATCATTTGTAAGTTCTTTATTACTGAGGTTAAATAACCCTTTACCTACTACATCTTTCTTTTCTTGTTTGTGTCTATTAGTCCTCCTCCCTCCCCTTTTTCCTCTGTAGTGTTTCTTCGCTTTCGTGTATTGCCATTCCCTAAAAAAGGTTGTCGTGGATTCATATTTCTATTGGGAGTCATAGGGGGTGCCTGGTAACCATACGATTGATTAGGAGGTGCCTGATAACCATAAGATTGATTATTCCTTCTTGGACCTTGCCAGTATTGTCCATTATGAGATGGTTGTGTCCTTCTATTATTATATTGACGTGGAGGATAGTAAGAATTGTCATATTGGCGTGAAGGAGGATAATGAGAAGAGTTATCATATTGGCGTGGAGATGGATAGTAAGAATTATCCCCATTACGCCTTTGGAAATTATCGTGTCGCTGAAACCCATTTTGCTTAGGGGTATGAGTGTGCATATATGTCGATGTCTCCATGGTAGGGTGCCAGCGAGAACCAATATTATCATCATATGGTTCATAACGAGGTTCAAACCTATTATGAGTCTGAATATTGTAATGTTGAGTCTTTTGATTACCGGTATGATATGTAGGTCGAGATACAGGACCTGAAGTGTTCGGTATGGGGTTATTGATAGGTGGTACCGGTTGAGTTTCCTTATTTTGCCAATTAAATACAACATGTTCAGAATAGTCTTTATGGTCCCTCTGGTATTTTTTCCTTTTCTTAACCTTCTGTTCCTTTTCTACTCCTTCCAGATGTGTTTTTAATCTGTCTGATTCTATTTTATATTTCTCATTATCTTTATATGGCATGAGTTTTTCTCGAACTGTATTAATTTCCTTATCAAGATTTATTAATTTTTTCTTTTTCCTCAAAATGAGAAATTTAAGTAAGTCTATGCCAGCAGCATTAAAAAATTGATACCATTCCAAATGGCCTTTAATATCATCTGAATCGGGAGGTACATCCCATCGTAAAGATCTTGGCACCATTTGCTCTTTTACATATTTATCTAAAAAAGAGATATCCCATAACGTTTTTATTTCTGCTGTGGTGAGATTTTTAAGATGTAGAAAAAGACCTTTAAGGTCATCACTATCACTGTCAATAGTGAAAAAATCGTCAGATAACTCTGTCCTAGATAATCTGAGGTCAAATATATCTCCCATATTAAATGGTGATAAGTAAAAAGTAGTATCACTGAATAAAAGAGCCGCTTCAACTTAGCACTGGATAAATGGCAAACTAATAAAAGGTATAAAGTGAGCGCTCCTAAGTAAGCAGCTAAGGCACTAAAGGTAATCACAGTATACCTACAAGTAACAGATAAAAACAGAGTGCAGCGCTAAAAAATATGAATACAAACGAGAAAAGTCCGTAATAATTAAATAGATGTATATCTTAAAGAATCCCAAGGAATAGCTGATAAAGCCCGGAGACAATGGAAAGAGTGCGCACTCACCGGACGCGCATGGAAAATGCGCATATAATAAATATCCCCTGGAATCTTTATGGAAATGAAGAGAATAAGCTCCAACTCTGTAAATCAATCAGCCTGGAGATGTATAAGAGAAGTCCGGAGATCCCCTTTACAGGTGGTAAGGTAATCAGCCAGGATCCAGAGCTCCGTCCCTCCGGTGGTGGTAAACACACACTACAGGAATCCTGCAAATGGATTTAGCTCCCAAACAGGAACCAAAAAACAGGTGCCCATAGTGTAGTAATTCAAACCAATTTTAATAAAACAATCAGGATAAAAATACAGGGTAGTAGGCTGTGTACAATGGATATATTACAGCAGAGTACGCAGCAAAAGGTACTGACCCTAAGTTAAAATGGCCGCCGGGCTATCTCGTGGCTCCGGGCGGGAGATGACGTCATGCTCTGTCGGTTCCTCCTAAGGCCTTTCGTGCCCAAGCACATCATCAGAGGGGATACCAACCAGAGCATGACAGACGTCCATCTAATTTATACTGAATAGCGGCACTCGCGCATGCGCAGTACGGCGCCGCCATTTTGCCGAAGTTCATGGAGTGCGCATGCGCGGCTCCATAGAGGCCATTTTGCCGTGGGTGAAGTCATATGCAGTTTGTAATAAACAAAAACGGTTGCTACCAACATTCAATGGTGCAACCAGAAGATTTATTCTTTACACCAGGGAATTAAATAAGGTTAAACACTGGTGTTATAAATAGTAGATGGGTAAGATGAAAACCCATAAGGTGCAATTACACTGCCAAATGAGGATCAGCATTATTATACTCTGCACTACGGCAAAAGGGACACAAGGGGGTGCCAAATCCACCAAAAGGATAAAACACAATTTAAAATATATATACATTGCAGATCATAATAACAACCTATTAAATGGTTGTAAAAATCAATACATGATTAATTCATATTGATAGTAAAAGCATAATACCAAAATATACAAAACCCAGAGAATCATAATATGGCTCAACATTAAAATTAATGAAATGTGAAAGAAAAAGAAAGATAGGAAAAAATACCAGGAATCCAGTAGTATCCAAATGACCTTATGTGGCGAAGACTGTATAGATGCATAATATATTATCAATCAGTGATTTGCAATAAAGCAGTTGACATCAATTTCAATATTGTGTCCTAATGGGTATAAAGTACCCAATTCGTATACCCACTTGGTTTCTGCTTGTGAGACTGCGCGTGTTTTGTTCAGGCCTCTCCAATGTGGGGTAATGATATCAATAGCCGTGAACTTAAGCGAGGTAGGATCTTGATTGTGATAAATCCTGTAATGATTAGATAGAGCATGATCCTTGTATCCTTTCTTAATATTGGATACATGCTCGCGTAAACGATCACGTAATCTTCTAGTGGTACGTCCCACGTATTGCTTTAAGCAGGGACATTGGAGTAAATACACAACGTACCTGCTATTGCAAGAAATAAAGTGTCTTATAGTATATGTTTTCCCAGTGACATGTGAATTAAATAAATTCACCCTGCGTTTTCTGGTGTTGTCACATTTACATATAACACACCTATTGCATGGGTGAAAACCTAATATATCAGCAAATAGTTTAATATTTTTAGGAGGGTCAACTACATTCGGTGCCAGACTATGTCTCATAGAGGTCGCTCTCCTAAAAACAATCTCTGGTTTATCTGGCAGAATCTTACCCAGAATAGGATCAGTTTTCAAGATATCCCAGTTCTTTTTTATTAATCTGCTGATAGATCTATGTTGTACTGAAAATGTTGTAACAAATGGACAAACTTTAGCTTGTATAGGTCTAGTACTGTTCTGTAGCATTACACTTCTATCAGTGTTGGCTACATCATTGAGGGTATCTGCCAGAGTGTTCTTATCGTATCCCTTTTCAAGGAATCGATTTTTCAGGATCTGAGCTTGGGAATGATATACCTCTAGATCTGTACAATTTCTCCTAATCCTCATGAATTGACTCTTGGGTATATTCGCCAACCAGTTAGGATGGTGACAACTGTTGGTAGGGATATAGCTGTTACGATCCGTATTCTTAAAGAAAGACTTGGTCACAATTCTTCCGTCCATGTTAATGAGTGTTAAGTCTAGAAAATTGATTTCTTGCTTACTATAAGTGTATGTAAGGTGAATATTTAATTTATTATTATTCAAGGTGCCAAAAAAATTGGTCAAAGATTCCTCATTACCATTCCACACCAACACAATGTCATCTATATATCTTTTATAAATAGTTAATTCCGGCCAGTCTCTAGCATATATCAAATCTTCCTCCCACCTTGACATAAACAAATTTGCGAGACTTTTTACTTATCACCATTTAATATGGGAGATATATTTGACCTCAGATTATCTAGGACAGAGTTATCTGACGATTTTTTCACTATTGACAGTGATAGTGATGACCTTAAAGGTCTTTTTCTACATCTTAAAAATCTCACCACAGCAGAAATAAAAACGTTATGGGATATCTCTTTTTTAGATAAATATGTAAAAGAGCAAATGGTGCCAAGATCTTTACGATGGGATGTACCTCCCGATTCAGATGATATTAAAGGCCATTTGGAATGGTATCAATTTTTTAATGCTGCTGGCATAGACTTACTTAAATTTCTCATTTTGAGGAAAAAGAAAAAATTAATAAATCTTGATAAGGAAATTAATACAGTTCGAGAAAAACTCATGCCATATAAAGATAATGAGAAATATAAAATAGAATCAGACAGATTAAAAACACATCTGGAAGGAGTAGAAAAGGAACAGAAGGTTAAGAAAAGGAAAAAATACCAGAGGGACCATAAAGACTATTCTGAACATGTTGTATTTAATTGGCAAAATAAGGAAACTCAACCGGTACCACCTATCAATAACCCCATACCGAACACTTCAGGTCCTGTATCTCGACCTACATATCATACCGGTAATCAAAAGACTCAACATTACAATATTCAGACTCATAATAGGTTTGAACCTCGTTATGAACCATATGATGATAATATTGGTTCTCGCTGGCACCCTACCATGGAGACATCGACATATATGCACACTCATACCCCTAAGCAAAATGGGTTTCAGCGACACGATAATTTCCAAAGGCGTAATGGGGATAATTCTTACTATCCATCTCCACGCCAATATGATAACTCTTCTCATTATCCTCCTTCACGCCAATATGACAATTCTTACTATCCTCCACGTCAATATAATAATAGAAGGACACAACCATCTCATAATGGACAATACTGGCAAGGTCCAAGAAGGAATAATCAATCTTATGGTTATCAGGCACCTCCTAATCAATCGTATGGTTACCAGGCACCCCCTATGACTCCCAATAGAAATATGAATCCACGACAACCTTTTTTAGGGAATGGCAATACACGAAAGCGAAGAAACACTACAGAGGAAAAAGGGGAGGGAGGAGGACTAATAGACACAAACAAGAAAAGAAAGATGTAGTAGGTAAAGGGTTATTTAACCTCAGTAATAAAGAACTTACAAATGATGAACTTAGGTTGCTTGATAAAGGGCTTAAATATGCCCCTCCCTGTAAACTGAATAAATTCCAAGTATACATGGATATACACAAATTTGCTAGGCAACTATCTTTAAAAAGGTTTTTTGCTAACCGTCCTCATAACATTACAACTTATGATAATTTTACACATTCCAACTTACGTAATGCTTCAACTTTCAACCCCCCTCCACAAACTAACTCTCATGTTAACATATTTAAAGATAAAGTTCTTAAAGAATTGGGTAATTTATCCGTTAAACGGCCATTTGATGGATCAGGAGACTATAAAACCATCAGATCACTTCTTGAAAAGAAAGACTTGGTAATAAGACCGGCAGACAAAGGGGGCGGGGTAGTGATACTCAATAAAATTGACTATATAGCAGAAGTCGAAAATATTTTGAAAGACCGGACTACATATGTCCCATTAGCAAAAGACCCCCTTACTAACTTTAAACGGTCTCTCAAGGATATTATTAATTATGGGTATGATAACCATATATTAAATAAGAAAGAGAAGGCTTTTTTGATTCCAGCTGCCCCTAAACTACCCATTTTATACATATTGCCTAAGATCCACAAAGACCCTATTAAACCGCCAGGTCGTCCTATAATTAGTGGAATAGGGTCTTTGTGCTCAAAAATTGGAGAATATATCGATTTCTTCTTGCAACCTTTGGTCACACAGACACCGTCCTATTTAAAGGATACTAAGCAAGTATTAAATCTCGTGAATAATGTCACTATTTCTTCAGATACATTTTTAGTGACAGCGGATGTAGCTTCATTGTATACTAATATTAATCATTGTGATGGAATGGAGGCCGCTGATTTTTATTTAACACACCATAGTTCCCTACCAACTATACAGAAAGATTTCATCTTACGTTTGTTGGATTTTGCCATGATGAAAAACTATTTCTGGTTTAATAAGACCTATTACTTGCAGATTAAGGGAGTTGCCATGGGGGCAAAGTTTGCCCCCAGTCTCGCAAATTTGTTTATGTCAAGGTGGGAGGAAGATTTGATATATGCTAGAGACTGGCCGGAATTAACTATTTATAAAAGATATATAGATGACATTGTGTTGGTGTGGAATGGTAATGAGGAATCTTTGACCAATTTTTTTGGCACCTTGAATAATAATAAATTAAATATTCACCTTACATACACTTATAGTAAGCAAGAAATCAATTTTCTAGACTTAACACTCATTAACATGGACGGAAGAATTGTGACCAAGTCTTTCTTTAAGAATACGGATCGTAACAGCTATATCCCTACCAACAGTTGTCACCATCCTAACTGGTTGGCGAATATACCCAAGAGTCAATTCATGAGGATTAGGAGAAATTGTACAGATCTAGAGGTATATCATTCCCAAGCTCAGATCCTGAAAAATCGATTCCTTGAAAAGGGATACGATAAGAACACTCTGGCAGATACCCTCAATGATGTAGCCAACACTGATAGAAGTGTAATGCTACAGAACAGTACTAGACCTATACAAGCTAAAGTTTGTCCATTTGTTACAACATTTTCAGTACAACATAGATCTATCAGCAGATTAATAAAAAAGAACTGGGATATCTTGAAAACTGATCCTATTCTGGGTAAGATTCTGCCAGATAAACCAGAGATTGTTTTTAGGAGAGCGACCTCTATGAGACATAGTCTGGCACCGAATGTAGTTGACCCTCCTAAAAATATTAAACTATTTGCTGATATATTAGGTTTTCACCCATGCAATAGGTGTGTTATATGTAAATGTGACAACACCAGAAAACGCAGGGTGAATTTATTTAATTCACATGTCACTGGGAAAACATATACTATAAGACACTTTATTTCTTGCAATAGCAGGTACGTTGTGTATTTACTCCAATGTCCCTGCTTAAAGCAATACGTGGGACGTACCACTAGAAGATTACGTGATCGTTTACGCGAGCATGTATCCAATATTAAGAAAGGATACAAGGATCATGCTCTATCTAATCATTACAGGATTTATCACAATCAAGATCCTACCTCGCTTAAGTTCACGGCTATTGATATCATTACCCCACATTGGAGAGGCCTGAACAAAACACGCGCAGTCTCACAAGCAGAAACCAAGTGGGTATACGAATTGGGTACTTTATACCCATTAGGACACAATATTGAAATTGATGTCAACTGCTTTATTGCAAATCACTGATTGATAATATATTATGCATCTATACAGTCTTCGCCACATAAGGTCATTTGGATACTACTGGATTCCTGGTATTTTTTCCTATCTTTCTTTTTCTTTCACATTTCATTAATTTTAATGTTGAGCCATATTATGATTCTCTGGGTTTTGTATATTTTGGTATTATGCTTTTACTATCAATATGAATTAATCATGTATTGATTTTTACAACCATTTAATAGGTTGTTATTATGATCTGCAATGTATATATATTTTAAATTGTGTTTTATCCTTTTGGTGGATTTGGCACCCCCTTGTGTCCCTTTTGCCGTAGTGCAGAGTATAATAATGCTGATCCTCATTTGGCAGTGTAATTGCACCTTATGGGTTTTCATCTTACCCATCTACTATTTATAACACCAGTGTTTAACCTTATTTAATTCCCTGGTGTAAAGAATAAATCTTCTGGTTGCACCATTGAATGTTGGTAGCAACCGTTTTTGTTTATTACAAACTGCATATGACTTCACCCACGGCAAAATGGCCTCTATGGAGCCGCGCATGCGCACTCCATGAACTTCGGCAAAATGGCGGCGCCGTACTGCGCATGCGCGAGTGCCGCTATTCAGTATAAATTAGATGGACGTCTGTCATGCTCTGGTTGGTATCCCCTCTGATGATGTGCTTGGGCACGAAAGGCCTTAGGAGGAACCGACAGAGCATGACGTCATCTCCCGCCCGGAGCCACGAGATAGCCCGGCGGCCATTTTAACTTAGGGTCAGTACCTTTTGCTGCGTACTCTGCTGTAATATATCCATTGTACACAGCCTACTACCCTGTATTTTTATCCTGATTGTTTTATTAAAATTGGTTTGAATTACTACACTATGGGCACCTGTTTTTTGGTTCCTGTTTGGGAGCTAAATCCATTTGCAGGATTCCTGTAGTGTGTGTTTACCACCACCGGAGGGACGGAGCTCTGGATCCTGGCTGATTACCTTACCACCTGTAAAGGGGATCTCCGGACTTCTCTCATACATCTCCAGGCTGATTGATTTACAGAGTTGGAGCTTATTCTCTTCATTTCCATAAAGATTCCAGGGGATATTTATTATATGCGCATTTTCCATGCGCGTCCGGTGAGTGCGCACTCTTTCCATTGTCTCCGGGCTTTATCAGCTATTCCTTGGGATTCTTTAAGATATACATCTATTTAATTATTACGGACTTTTCTCGTTTGTATTCATATTTTTTAGCGCTGCACTCTGTTTTTATCTGTTACTTGTAGGTATACTGTGATTACCTTTAGTGCCTTAGCTGCTTACTTAGGAGCGCTCACTTTATACCTTTTATTAGTTATGTACAGGAGTAGCTATGCACCTAATCCCCCTACACAATTGTCTTTACAGTCAAATACAAAGGAAAAGAATACCAAAAGCCTAAATCTGGCCTCTAATACTACCAAGAGTCAAAAAATGATACAACTTTCACTGAAGAAACCCTAAAATATGATCCATAAAGCTGTAATGTCCAGTGTTGTAAGGAGAGACAAATTGCTCCAATTCAGTATATTGATCGAGAGACAGGCCTACCTTGTTGATCATGTGGGATAAGCTA
The DNA here is from genome assembly GCF_062004578.1 of Staurois parvus. NCBI lineage: Eukaryota > Metazoa > Chordata > Amphibia > Anura > Ranidae > Staurois > Staurois parvus. The sequence goes on along the minus strand of NW_028318906.1, from coordinate 1,120,618 downwards.
AGTGTTCAGTCTGAACCTAAGTTTGGATTGCACATTAGCTCTTCATACATTCGGCCGAATATCAAACTTTTGGGATGTTTGGTAGGAATAGCTCCATCAAGCATTGCATAATGCATTGCCAAAGCCCTCATTGTCCAAAGACTGGCACCTTGCCTCTGGTCAAGTGCAAGACTTTAGCCAGTGATGGTTTTGACCTAAGTAGCATTCTGCATACTATAAAAGGCTGCTTTCCCAACAGTCCTTTGTCAGTGTGCTGAGAGTTCAGGGAGGGGCAGCTGACATTGCATTAGTGTGACTCTGAACCTGACTTTTTAGACCCTCAGCTCACAGTTATTAATATTATTATTATACAGGACTTATATAGTGCCGACAGTTTGCTCAGCACTTTACATTATGGAGGGAGACAGTACAGTAACAATACAATTCAGTACAAGAGGGATTAGAGGGCCCTGCTCCTTGGAGCTTACAATTTAGGATGGAGGGGATAGTGGTAGAAGAGGTAATTAGCTGTGGGGGATGGAGTGGTAGGAGAGGTCTTGCGAGGAGCGGAGAGTATGGTTTGGGTGGTATTTAGAGACAAGGTCGGTGATGCAATTAGGGGCAGTGTTATGAACGGCTTTATACGTTAGTGTTTCGAATTTTATCCGCTGGGCAATTGGAAGCCAGTGGAGGGATTGGCAGAGAGGGGTGGCAGATGCAGAGTGGTTAGTAAGGTGAATGAGTCTGGCAGCAGCGTTCATGATGGACTGGAGTGTGGATAGCCTGCGATGAGGTAGGCCAGTGAAGAGGGAGTTACAGTAGTCAAGGCGTGATATAATAAGGGAGTGAATGAGTTGCTTAGTGGTTTCTGAGGTTAGGAACGGTCGTATCTTGGAGATGTTGCGGAGGTGAAGACTACATGAGTTTGTCAGCGATTCAACCTGGGGATGAAAGGACAGATTGGAGTCTGGGATTACACCTAGTACCATGGGAGTCTGGGATTACACCTAGTACCATGGCGTAAGGGGTGGGACTGATGGTAGTGTTGTTGATCTTGATGGAGAAGTCGGGGGGGACACAGGCTGGGGGGAATGCTACGAGTTCAGTTTTGGAAAGGTTGAGTTTGAGGAAGTGGAGTGACATCCAGTCCGATATGTCACTTAGTAGGCTGGTGATGCGATTGGAGACTGAGGGGGTAAGGTGAAGGGTAGAGAGATAGATTTGTGTGTCGTCGGCAAAGAGATGGTAGTTGAAGCGGTGGGATTTTTTCAATTGGCCAAGGGAGGAGGTGTAGATGGAGAAGAGGAAGGGTCCGAGGACAGAACCTTGAGGGACCCCAACAGAGAGAGGGAGTGAAGGGGAGGTGACAGTGTTATAGGTAACACTGAAGGAGCGCTGCGATAGATAGGAGGAGAACCAGGAGAGAGCGGAGTCTCTGAGGCCAAGAGAGTGCAGTTTTTTGAGGAGGAGGGGGTGGTCAACTGTGTCAAAAGCCGCAGAGAGGTCAAGTAGTAGGAGTATAGTATAGTGGCCATTGGTTTTGGCGGTTAGTAGGTCATTGGTGAGTTTTAGTAGGGCAGTTTTGGTGGCGTGTAGGGGGCGGAAGCCGGACTGTAAAGGGTTGAGAAGGTTGTTGTTGGTGAGATGGGAGCTTAGGCGATTGTAGACTAAGCATTCTAGGACTTTAAAGGTAAATGGCAGTAGGGAGATGGGTCTTAAGTTGTTCAGGTCAGTCCAGGGAGGGTTTCTTAAGTATGGGAGTGATGTGCACGTGCTTTAGAGGGGAGGGGAAGGTACCGGTGGAGAGGGAAAGATTGAAGATGTGAGTGAGGGAGCATAGGATGGAAGAGGAGGGGGACCGCAGGAGTTGTGAGGGGACAGGGTCCAGGGGGCAGGTGGTAAGGTGGGCTTCGGAGAAAATCTTAGTGACCTCTTTGGTAGTAGTGAGGTCAAGGGAGCAAAGTGTTGAGGGAGTTATTGTGTGAGGAGTGTTAAGTGGGGTGGGTGTCTGAGCAGTGGCGATGTCCCTACAAATTGTGTCAATCTTGTTTTTGAAGTGGTTACCAATCTTGTGGGCGGTAAGTGAGGTACTGGGTGGAGGTGGAGGCGGAGAAAGTAGAGTGTTAAAAGTGAAGAGCCGGCGAGGACTGGAGGAGAAGGTATTAATGAGGGTAATAAAGTAGGCTTGTTTTGCAGCGTGAAAGGAGGAAGTGTACGTTAAGAAGGCAGATTAATAGTGGGTGAAAGCTTGTTGGGATTTGGTTTTACGCCATAGTCGGTCCAACGCATGATTGTCGTATGAAGTTTCTGGTGTGGTCGGTCTGCCAGGGTTGTAGAGGTCGGGGCCTAATGCTTCGTGTTGTTGGGGGTGCGAGCGAGTCTAGAGTGGCTGAAAGCGAGTTGTTATAGACAGTAGTGGCCAGGTCAAGGCATGACGGGAAGGATACTGTCGTAAAGTTGGTCAGTTGCAGAGTGGAAGGGACCAGGGTTCCAGTTCCGGAGGTTTCTGCTGGTAATTGTTGGCCGTTTGGAGGGATAGGTGTTTGAGGGTGAGGAGACGGAGTAGGTGATGAGGTTGTGATCGGAGAGAGGAAAGGGGGCGTTTGTGAGGTTGCAGGGAGTGCAAAAGTGAGAGAAGACAAGGTCAAGAGTGTTCCCATCAGAGTGAGTGGAGGACTGTATGCACTGTGCTAGTGCAAAAGAAGAGGTTATGTGGAAGAGTTGGGATGTAGCCGGGTTATTGATATTGATAGGGATGTTGAAGTCTAGAAGAATGATAGTGGGTAGCTCAGAGGAGAGAAAGAAGGGTAGCCAGTTTGTTGAGTTTAACCCCCTGTTCACTTTGAGCGTCAGTGCCCATTAATTTGTATGTGGCAATATATACCCAACAGTAACGGTTACTAAACCCTGTGTTTTGTGATATGCTTTATAAAAAAGATTTTACATGTAAGTGAAAGATCCCGTTTTACTGAGCAAGACTAGGCCAAAATATACAAGAGATGCAGAACATTGGTAGGTCTATAAATGCAGTAGTTAGGAGACTGTAGATAAATACAGCAGTGTGAAATGGCCAACGGCAGGACAGGAACAATACCAGTGCATTTGTGGGAAAGGTGCAGTGTAGTGCGGCGGCAGTAAACACACAGGCTCAGAATGCAGGAAATGATGTATTGTAGAATTTAAAAACAGTACAACAGCCTAGCGGGAAAGCTCAGCAAACCAGGAACTTACAACTAATGGAGTGGAGAGTCAGCGCTGAATAGGCCTGAACTCAAGGCAGCACCTGCCAAGAAAAGCAGAGTGAAGCCTGCCCAGTCCAACCCAACACAGGAGATTTCTGATGATACAGACGTAGGCCCTAAGCTTTTCCTACTCCTTTCATAACATGTTACACCCTGCGTTAAACTCTCCACCATCTTGTGTCATATGGCCTGAGGCCCACTCTCGACAACCCCAACCAAAGGCCTTAAAATGTTACTGAACCCAGGACCCTGCATTCACTATATCTGGTCTCCTACAGTACACAGAACACCGAAATGCAATTTTTTTTGTAAAATAAACTGCTAAATACCTTTTCTCATCAGTATATAGCAGTCTTGTGACTTCTATCAGTGTTCAGCTGATCACTGGGTAAAGCTTATAAGAAGAGTTTTCATTCTGCTCTGGCTGTCCTATGAGGCTGCATAACCCCTGACCCTCTGTCTGGACAGTTGCTGATTGGCCTTGTGCTGATCACATGCACCCTCCCAAAGAAAAAAAAAATCTTTGCACACGCTCAGTTTAGTGTGTATTGCTAGAGTGACTCCTAGAGCTCTGTACTATCAGAAGATAGACTGGAGACAGTAAAAGAAAGGGAGGAAAAAAGAAGACAGGATCAAACAGCCTTTTTACACAATGTGGAGGATTGCCACTTTAGGTTCCACAGTGAGTAAAACAAGCATACTTTACTGCATATACAAACTGATTTTACTGTTATGGGTTTAGTAACACTTTAATATTGATGAAAAAATGAATGTCCACACAAAAAATGCATTTTCCGCACTTTACTAACTTTTACGTGACATACAGTATCACATTGGACATAGTAGCAGAATTCTTTGTCGCAGAATGCCACATGTAAGGTTAAACATTCTGCAGCAGTCCTTTCATTGCAGAGCACAAGCACACTTTTTTTTTTGCAATCTTCCCTCTACACAACCAATCCTTCTAGGGAGCATCACAGAGTTCGAACCACTTCTCCAAGTATACTAACTTCACAGCATTAAGCTTCCTTCACCAAGTCACAGGACTTATGGTTGAGGGTTGGGGGGATCTAGGTGCTTTCTTTAGTGTACCAGTCTCCTCCCAATCCCTTCTATAGTTTCACCCAGGTGAGCACACTTCTTGATGGCACACTTATTCCCAAGCTTCCACCACTATCCACAAATGATTTGTTCCACCTTGCCCAGGAATTCAGCCCTGCAAAGGGCCCTCTAGATCATCTTTGCAGGAGTATACAGTCAGGTCCATAAATATTGGGACATCAACACAATTCTAACATTTTTAGCTCTATACACCACCACAATGGATTTGAAATGAAACAAACAAGATGTGTTTTAACTGCAGACTGTCAGCTTTAATTTGAGGGTATTTACATCCAAATCAGGTGAACGGTGTAGGAATTACAACGGTTTGCATATGTGCCTCCCACTTGCTAAGGGACCAAAAATAATGGGACAGAATAATAATCATAAATCAAACTTTCACTTTTTAATACTTGGTTGCAAATCCTTTGCAGTCAATTACAGACTGAAGTCTGGAACACATAGACATCACCAGACACTGGGTTTCATCTCTGGTGATGCTCTGCCAGGCCTCTACTGCAACTGTCTTCAGTTCCTGCTTGTTCTTGGGGCATTTTCCCTTCAGTTTTGTCTTTAGCAAGTGAAATGCATGCTCAATCCGATTCAGGTCAGGTGATTGACTTGGCCATTGCATAACATTCCACTTCTTTCCCTTAAAAAACTCTTTGGTTGCTTTTGCAGTCTGCTTTGGGTCATTGTCCATCTGCACTGTGAAGTGGCGTCCAATGAGTTCTGAAGCATTTGGCTGAATATGAGCAGATGATAATGCCCGAAACACTTCACAATTCATCCGGCTGCTTTTGTCAGCAGTCACATCATCAATAAATACAAGAGAACCAGTTCCATTGGCAGCCATACATGCCCACGCCATGACACTACCACCACCATGCTTCACTGATGAGGTGGTATGCTTAGGATCATGAGCAGTTCCTTTCCTTCTCCATACTCTTCTCTTCCCATCACTCTGGTACAAGTTGATCTTGGTCTCATCTGTCTATAGGATGTTGTTCCAGAACTGTGAAGGCTTTTTTAGATGTCGTTTGGCAAACTCTAATCTGGCCTTCCTGTTTTTGAGGCTCACCAATGGTTTACATCTTGTGGTGAACCCTCTGTATTCACTCTGGTGAAGTCTTCTCTTGATTGTTGACTTTGACACCCATACACCTACCTCCTGGAGAGTGTTCTTGATCTGGCCAACTGTTGTGAAGGGTGTTTTCTTCACCAGGGAAAGAATTCTTCGGTCATCCACCACAGTTGTTTTCCGTGGTCTTCCGGGTCTGTTGGTGTTGCTGAGCTCACCGGTGCGTTCCTTCTTTTTAAGAATGTTCCAAACAGTTGTTTTGGCCACGCCTAATGTTTTTGCTATCTCTCTGATGGGTTTGTTTTGTTGTTTTTTCAGCCTAATGATGGCTTGCTTCACTGATAGTGACAGCTCTTTGGATCTCATCTTGAGAGTTGACAGCAACAGATTCCAAATGCAAATAGCACACTTGAAATGAACTCTGGACCTTTTATCTGCTCATTGTAATTGGGATAATGAGGGAATAACACACACCTGGCCATGGAACAGCTGAGAAGCCAATTGTCCCATTACTTTTGGTCCCTTAACAAGTGGGAGGCACATATGCAAACAGTTGTAATTCCTACACCGTTCACCTGATTTGGATGTAAATACCCTCAAATTAAAGCTGACAGTCTGCAGTTAAAGCACATCTTGTTCGTTTAATTTCAAATCCATTGTGGTGGTGTATAGAGCCAAAAATGTTAGAATTGTGTCGATGTCCCAATATTTATGGACCTGACTGTACATCTTATCAGCTCTAGGATATCTTGTCCCCATGCCTCAGCTACACTAGACTTTTCCCACCACTGGCATATATGTGGGCACTAACTTTACCCATTGCATCACTAAAGGAAGGCCTTCTCTAAAAGGGGAGCTAACAACTAACTAAAACTTTCCCTTTGTCATACAGTAATGGGGACAGAGTCATCTAACTGCACCGGCCAACAAGCTTCCAATACACTAACACTATACCCCCTTTTGTTGTGAGGGGCCTGGTTTATAAGACTGCTGCCATTGTTTTTAGACTAAACAGTGCATTATGGTTTAAAACATTTGTGTCTGGAGAACTTGCACAAAAATTGAGTCCATACCTACCGACTAGAACTGTCAATAAACTGTAAATGTGAGGAGAAAAACAAATTGGGTTTACCTGATCAGTTTTTAGGAAAAAGTGGTTCTAAAGGCTTAAGGTTGTTTACCTTCATGCATTCTATGTATTGTGTGCAGCAGTGCCCCCAGATACTTACCTGATCCCCATCACGATCCAGCGATGTGCACGAGAGCCTCGGTTAACCGGAGACTCTGCCTCCTCATTGGCTGAGACGGCCAATGAGGAGAGAGAGAGGGCATGGCTGAGCTATGGCTCATGTGTAAATGGACACACAGAGCAGCAGCTCGGGATCAAGCTGTTTGCTATGGGGCAGGAGGGAGGAGCCAGGAGCTCTGGTGTGGGTCCCCAGAAGAGGAGGTAAGTATAACATTATTTATGTTTGTTGTTGTTTTTTTTAACTTGCTTTAATATCACTTTAAAGAGTTCAGTATTGGTTAGATGAGTCTTCTTTATGTATGCAATATCAGCCTTAATGGCCCATTCACACTTGTGTAATACTCGTGTATTCTGGTGCATGAAAATGCATGTGAAGTAAAAATCCCATTATTTACTATGGTTCACATCTATGTGCTGCAGGTTAGTGTGAAAGGGAAACTATATTGGCTCATTACCACACACATTGCAATGTACCCTGAACAGTGTAAATTCAGACCAACACTTTTCAGATGGGTGACAGCTCACCTAAGTTGTACATTTTACAGGGGAGGTCATCCAATATTACATTAAATAATCTTTTCAATGTCCAAACATTTCATTTTCTAAGACCCCGTCCACTAATTATGCATTGGAATGTTTCTACGTCTGCCATTCACTGGAAAATGATTCCAAACCTGTTTCATATTTCTCCCACCAGGGTTTGTTACTGTAATGCAACATTAGCATGCTATAAGGATCTATGCTCAGTTATCACCAAAAACAAAATTCTGACCACACTGGAGATAACATTGCATCGTGATGAGAAGATGTCGAACTCAGAAGCTGATCATTGTTGTGAGGCTCTCCAGAAAGCTGGTTTCACTGTGGATAGAGACAAGTAAGAACTGTTATATTGGGGGTAACACACATACTAAGCCTTAAAATATGAATAGAAAAATTTACACAACATTGGATGGTGATGAGATGTTGGAAGTGGGACATTGTTGTGATGTCTTCTGACATCAGGGCTGTACTGTAATGAAAATTCAAAGCATTTAGTGACAAACATGCTATACATTCTTATAGAACCCATTGGAGATCTTTGTAGCTAGACAGATAATGAGAGAAATTATTTAGATTTCCTGGCCATGTTGATTCCAAGTTTTTTCATTTGAGATAAACGGATAAGGGAAAGTAGCTCCACCCACAATCTGCAGGATATGCAATATGTGTGTGACATAATGTATTTATATTCTTGAAAGAACATGCATAGACAGAAAATTTGGTAACAGCTAGATTTCCATTTACACATTAAAAGGAAATTAATATTTAGGCGCACCCTGAAAAGCCATCTATTCAGGGAAGCCTACCCCACCCCCTGCTAACTTGCCGACCTCCTCCACTCTTCCTACCACTCCATCCCCCACAGCTATCTCCTCCTGTGCCACCATCCCCTCCCTCCTAGATTGTAAGCTCGAAAGAGCAGGGCCCTCAATCCCCTCATGTTTTGCATTGTATTGTCATTGTTCTGTCACATGTTCTGTCCCCCTTTATAATGTATAGCGCTGAGCAAACTTTTGGCGCTTTATAAATACTGTATAATAATAATAATAATCAAATATAGAATAGAATTGGCAGACTCTCCCTACACAAACTCTATTCCAAAGACCAATGCAAATAGTAGTGTAAAAACATCCTTATGTTAATTGGGCAATTAAGCAATTATTTAATGTCCTAGTAAACAAAGGTTGTAAACACTACAGTTGGCATCAATTGATAGGGTAGGATTTTTTTATCTTAACAACAAGATCACAAGTGTTTGATAAGCCAGTCAGAAACCTTTCAATTGTTTGTCTCTTGTATTAAGTGTATGTAGCGCTCACCCCTGAAGTAGCCACTGGAATTAACGGGCACTTCTCTCCTTAATTCTGTGATGAACCATATACAGGTGAAACTCGAAAAATTTGAATATTGTGCAAAAGTTCATTTATTTCAGTAATGCAACTTAAAAAGTGAAACTAATATATGAGATAGACTCATTACATGCAAAGCAAGATAGTTCAAGCTGTGATTTGTCATAATTGTGATGATTATGGCTTACAGCTCATGAAAACCCCAAATCCACAATCTCAGAAAATGAGAATATTGTGAAAAGGTGCAATATTCTAGGCTCAAAGTGTCCCACTCTAATCAGCTAATTAAGCCATAACACCTGCAAAGGGTTCCTGAGCCTTTAAATGGTCTCTCAGTCTGGTTCAGTAGGAATCACAATCATGGGAAAGTGTCAAGGTCCTACCTTTCTTCAGAGCTTGTGCATCTCCATGAGCTGGCATCCATCTTGGTTTTCTGCAAAGCATGGTGGGAACCTTTATGCCTTCAGGCTTCTGCGGCTCCTCCTCAGAAGGGTGTGGTTGAGCACATTTAAACCTGCTGTCTGCAAGTGTGCTCTGCACTTGTGTCCTGTATGTTGCCCTGTTGCAAGCTCTTGTGTTGTTCCCATTGCTCTTCTGGTAACCGACTCGGCTTGGACAAGACTACTCTCTGCGTTAACCCTTTATCTGACCTCCCGTTGCTGAACCCGGCCCGTGACCTGAGTATTCTTTGCCTACCGTCTAGTACTGTCTGCTCCGTTGTTATTGACCCGGCTTGTCTGACTACTCTACTCGTGTTCCCATCTAGCTCCCACCAGCTGTACGCCATTGGCGGCAGTCGTTATCGCAGCTGGGGTCACTCGGGGGCCGCGACCTGGTCTCAGGCTGCGTCAAGTCCATCCCCACCATCAGGGGCCCTGGTGAAGGGTAGCCTGGGGCTTAGACTCCGCGCCCTGAGGGACTCTGGTCTGTGGGTAGTGGCTGTCGTCAGTCGCAGCGTGACCGTACCATAGGCCTGCCTGCCCGCCCATTCCAGCGTTCCTGCCCTGACAGACTGTTGATCTGACAGTTGTGCAGAAAACCATCATTGACGCCCTCCGTAAGGAGGGAAAGCCTCAAAAGGTAATTGCAAAAGAAGTTGGATGTTCCCAAAGTGCTGTATCAAAGCACATTAATAGAAAGTTATGTCTAAGGGAAAAGTGTGGAAGAAAAAGGTGCACAAGCAGCAGGGATGACCGCAGCCTGGAGAGGATTGTCAGGAAAAGGCCATTCAAAAGTGTTGGGGACTTTCACAAGGAGTGGACTGAGGCTGGAGTCAGTGCATCAAGAGCCACCACACACAGACGGATCCTGGACATGGGCTTCAAATGTCATATTCCTCTTGTCAAGCCACTCCTGAACAACAAACAACGTCAGAAGTGTCTTACCTGGGCTAAAGAAAAACAGACCTGGTCTGTTGCTCCTCTTCCAAAGTCCTCTTTTCTGATGAGAGCAACGTTTGCATCTCATTTGGAAACTAAGGACCCAGAGTATGGAGGAAGAATGGAGAGGCACACACTGCAAGATGCTTGAAGTTCAGTGTGAAATTTCCACAGTCTGTGTTGATTTGGAGAGCTATGTCATCTGCTGGTGTTGGTCCACTGTGATTCATTAAGTCCAGAGTCAATGCAGCCATCTGCCAGGAGATTTTGGAGCTACAAATTTCAACAATTTTGCAAAAACTACACAACATTTCAAATTATACACCCTTTCTTTGAGAAGGTAGACTCAATTTGCACCACCTCTTAACAAATGAGGTGGGTAGGGGGAAATTCCACCAAGGTGTGCTGATGGCCTGGGGAGGACTCAAGTCCTTTGATACGTCTATGGACAGGGTGGACACCTCAGGTGATCTTCGCACAGTAGTTACAGCTTCTTCTGTGCTATTACTGGATAAGTCGTGAGTCTCTGAGGAGGTCGCACCGGTTGCTTAGATCTTGATTCTAGAAGCCATGAGGGACCTTCATCTGCACAATCATCTTCTAGTTGAAGTACAGGTTGAGGGGATTCAATTCTCTCTTCTTCTGGAGAAATAGGGGTTTCTTCTGAGCTGGTTCCAGGGGTGTAATTTATTATTCTGAGTGGGGGTCTCACTGTTCTCTTAACTCTCTGTTCTTTGGGCTCAAGTTTCATCTCTTCACAGGGTTCTTCATCAGGTCCAAGGTGGCTTTCCTCAGAAAATCCTTCTTCAGGTTGAGAGGCATTCTCATCCAGAAGTTCCTCATCCGGTTCAGAGACGGATATAGTCTTCCTCTATTAGCTCTGTGTTTTCCGGTATAAATTCAGGTGAATCGGGCCGAAGCATGTCTGAGTGCTGGTTAGCAGTGGACGTGGATGAAGTGGCATCCATGGACTCATATGGCCACAACCATCCAACCTCCAAATCATCATCACTATCATCTCCTCCAATTGCAGCCTCATCTGATGGAAGAGATTGAGACCTGATGACTGGAACTCGCCTGGAGGAAGATGGTTTGGGTGATGAAGTTCTCACAGGTATTCTGACAGTTTCACTAAGGGGCAGTAGGTGGTTTGATGCCAGGTCTTTAAGGGACCTGTCTTGCCATCAGGCTGGATTTGGTATACAGACAGGCTAGAGAACTGCCTGCAAATGACGTATTGTTGAGAACTCCACCGATCAGCTAATTTATGCTTTCTAGAGGGGCCCAGATTCCATAGCAACACCTTGTCACCTGGCTGTAAATCATGGATCCGAACATTTAGGTCATAATTCTTCCTATACCACTGATCTGTTATCAAAAGCTTCTGGTGCCTTTTCATAGTCTGCCTTCAGGTTCTTTCTGAGCCTATCTACTGTATATGTATATATATTGGATCCACAGCACACCAGTACACTTTGTGGGAAGTTTTATAACAGATTTAATAAGACAGGTAAAACTCTGCAAATAGACTGCAAATTAACTTGGAAAATAGTTAAATGCACTGAATACACAAACCTTCTAGAATTGGCACAATAACATCAATAAACACAATATTCATATATATATATATTCAGTATAGCTATAGATCAGAATTAACCCCCTATAGCAGCAATATGTCCCCCAACTGAACTGAAGTCTCTTTAGGCTCAGTCCCAAATTCACTTGTATACTGTGGGATTGTAACACTGTGTGAGTCTATGTGTTGCACAGGCCTGTTAAGTTAAGTCTCCAGGGTTTAACTCCTTGAAGGGATGATTGTGACGATCGTGGCGTCAGACCCCAGCCCTTCTCACCAAACTCGTGACAGAAGGACTAGCCAATCTAAAACCGCGCTGTCACATGCGTAACAATGCCACGCCCAGCTGCACCCTGCACACAGATTTTCCAGCTAATAGACCACAGTCTGTGTACCGGCAGCCTGGTAGCGATTGTTACTGGGTCAGATTAATTACGCAATTAACCCTTCACACTGCTGCCACCACCTTCTTTTTGTACAGAGAAAGAGGAAACTCGGCAATATTAGCAATAACACTATGATGGTTGAATAATCGTCGGTATACCACTGTCACCACAGGCAGAGATATACCCAAGTTTAAAACACTCTTTAGAGGCAGGAATTCGTAGTTTGCATTAAAGGCATTAGAAACAGTTCAACACTTTCAGAAAGTAAGATTTATTACTAAAAGGTCAAAAGAGTGCAATAAAAATAATTTACAGAAAAAGATGTAGCCAATATACTATATATATAAATACAAGGAACAATAGCATAGCGCAGAGATAACAGAAAGAAGTTTAGGTAGATAAGTACTTGCCAAAAAGCCTTGGGTTAAGCAGCTTCAAGTCTCATGAGCCAAAAGGATGCTTTGATCTCCCACTGTTAGTTTCGATGTTAAAGCAGGGATACCTTCAACTCTCACACCCAGCTCAACTCAGCCTAGCTTTTCTAGCAAATCCACAGGGTGTCTCCCTGGAGCAGTAACCCAATCGTCTCTTTTGGGGAGGGAACTACAGGTGGAGACCTAAGTTATAACCAGAAACTCTCATAGCTTATATTTTGACCCATAACTTTTCCTAGGTCATGTGACATTCCACCCACGGGTAGATTAATATGCAGAATCGTCTGCTAAATGTCTACATATGAAATAAGACATACCTGCTGGGATTGTTAAGGAGATTTTATTTTCTGCTCTCCTGTTGATCTCAGCTAGGGAATGTAATATACCAAACGATTTGTATTAACGTGACCAATATAAAGATATGCCTGGTTTTTATGTAAGTCTGTCATATTCCAAGATATTAAATCATAGGGGAAAATGGATGTTGAATGTGGTGTCTAGTTTTATGCCTTCTCTGGAATGTCTTTGAACTCCCGTGAAGGACTTGGTTTACACTTTTACGATATCCCAGATTGCACAGCTACCAGACAGCTAGGCCCCAGCTCCATTGGGGGTTTTATAGCTCGGAGCTCTCCTACTGTGCCTGGTTTGCCTGTGACCTCTGTTATCACCCAGACCACACGCCACTCAACAGAGAGGGAGGGGGGGATGATTGTAGGAGGAAGCCTGCTTTGGGAGTGAGAGATGGTACAACATGGAAAATTCTTAACAAAATGGAGGACTGTGCCTTCCATTTGCAGGTATTATGGCTTAATTAGCTGATTAGAGTGGGACACTTTGAGCCTAAAATATTGCACCTTTTCACAATATTCTCATTTTCTGAGATTGTGGATTTGGGGTTTTCATGAGCTGTAAGCCATAATCATCACATTTATGACAAATCACGGCTTGAACTATCTTGCTTTGCATGTAATGAGTCTATCTCATATATTAGTTTCACCTTTTAAGTTGCATTACTGAAATAAAATAACTTTTGCATGATATTCTAATTTTTCGAGTTTCACCTGTATAACACCATGTCAATTTAATATGAAGTTGGGCCAGTCCCATCCTATACCTACCTCTCTAGTAAAAAAAATTGGGTCCCTCACAATCCAATAGAAAGAAAATTGTTGAATTCCCCATGTCTTCATGAGTCACCAGAGGAAGGCTGAAGTACAGTATATAAGGAAACAGAGGAAGAGTCTCAAATATGCCATGCCACAGAGAACCTATAAAAATAAACCTACATAAAAGGCCAGAACAGCCCCCTTTGTATAAACATACCCAAGGACATAGGTCTCTCTGTGCTCACTCCACCACACCAAACGCCATCTCCCAAGGCAAACAGGGTAAAAATCAATGTTTTTTTTTACTGCCCATATTTCAGTAAAGAGCCCCAGCTGGGTCTGCTGTCCCCCCATACCCTGCCAGTATGGAGTCGCACCCTACAGGATGTCAAAGTCGGTGTTGTATGTGGAGAGGGGGCTTCTCTTGTTCCTCTTGTCCAACACCACTGATAGTGAAGACAGGGAGTGTGCGGACACAGAGTGGCACAAGGGCCAATGTAGCAGGCAGCACCAGCTGGGGTTTACAGGAAGCAAATGACTGTAGATCACTAGGCGGGAAACCGGGATTTGGAACATGGGGACACTTGCTTGGCAGACAAGAGTGTAGTCAGGACACAAGCCAAAAGATCTTCAACAGTTGGGCAGCGAGGTACAGGAACATCAGGCAGAGACAGAGTCAGGACACAAGCTGGGATCAGTACATAGCTGGGCAGCAAGGTCCAGGACAAAAATGCATGCATCCGGAGTGCGTTTTTGTGGTGTGAACTGGCCCCCAGAGAAAAATAACTTTACTTTCATTAACCACTTGCCGCCCTGCCACTGTAGAAATACGGCGGCAGGGCGGCACTGGCAGGCAACACCACGTTTTAAAATGTGTGTTTTGTAAACAGATAGGGGGCGCGCGCAAGGTGCACCGCCGCCCTATCTGTCCCGCCGATCACTGCCGCGGATGTGAGTCGCCGGGTCACAGCCGGTCCTTACCGGCTGTTTCCCGGTGATCGGCGGCAAACAGTGACAGACAGCACAGCTGCAGTAGCTGTGCTGTCTGTCACTTCCCTGACAGCTCGAGGACGAGCTGATCAAGAAAGAACAGTTTCTCTCTCTCGATCAGCCTTGTCCCGTCCAGCACACACCCCCGCCCCCTAGTGAAACACTCCCCTCACTCAGATAACCCTTCCCTGCAAAATAAAGTTAACCCCTTCCTCCCCAGTGCCATTAGTACAGTGTCAGTGTTTTTTTTTTGCACTGATCACTGTATTAGTGTTTTTGGGGATGTCAGTGACCCCAAGTCAGTACCCCCCAGTGTCAGAATGTCCGCCGCAGTCCCGCAGCCCTGCCATAAGTCACTGATCGCCGCCATTATTAGTATAAAAAAAAAAAAACTAAAAATCCCAGTATCTTTCCCGCCATTTGTAAATGCTATAACTTTCACGTAAACCAATTAATTTACATGTATTTGTTTTTTTTTTTTTTAGCAAAGACATGTCACAGAATGCATTTTGGCAGAAATTTATTACTAAATTTGATTTTTGCATTTTTTTTACTGGACATGTTTTATAGCAAAAAGTCCAAAATATTGTTTTTTTTTCCTCAAAATTGTCAGCCTTTTTTTTTATAGCGCAAAAAATAAAAACCGCACAGGCAATCAAATACCCCCAAAAGAAAGCTCAATTTGTGGGGAAAAAAGGAAGTAAATTTCATTTATGTACCGCATTGCATGACCGCGCAATTGTCCATTAAACTAGCGCAGTGCTGTATAGCAGAAAAATGGCGTAAATTGCAGTATTTATACCATAGTTTGTAGACGCTATAACTTCCACAAAAAGCAATCAATATACACTTATTGGGATTTTTTTTACCAAAAACATGGAGCAGAATACATTTTGGCCTAAAATTATAACCAACTTTGAGTTTACTATATATTTTTTATAGCTGAAAGTAAAAAATATTGTTTTTCTTCAAAATTTTTGGCCTTTTTTTGTTTATAGCGTGAAAAATAAAAAGCGCACAGGTGATCAAATTACACCAAAAGAAAGCTCTATTTGTGTGAAAAAAAGGACGTAAATTTTGTTTGGGTGCAGCATTGCATGACCGCGCAATTATCAGTTGAATTAGTGCAGCGCTGAGTAGCAAAAAGAGGCCTGGTCATTAAGGGGGGTAAATCCTCTGGAGGTCAAGTGGTTAAAAGATACCCCTCCCCTGCCGTCTGTCCTATTTGTCTGTATAACTGAGAAAACAAGATGTGTGTTCTCAGCCTTTATACATAACAGTCCAGCACACCATGCATACTATCTGGTATCCCAATGGCTAGATTAATGTGTGGGCCCTATTCATGGTGGTAGCCCCTCAGCAATAGGTGGGGAATTCACAAGGGGCTCTGTAAATGTGGGCCACTTTTTAAACTCCTGACGTATGAGGACAGAGGGGATAGTTTAGTGTATTTGCTTATTGGAGTCATACAATCTACTTCAGATCTACTCCCAGCATCAGAGGCTGTTACACATCTCACACATTTCCAGGACAACCTTACATTTCCAGTTAGTGTGGATACTGTAAAAATTACCATAATTTCTTATAGACCACAGTGCATGTTCCCCCCTTTTCCATTCATCACAGTACCATTTCCTCATCTAACACTCTTATTTTATTCTTTTATGAAGGGATGGAGAACGCCAGATTCTAATTACATACAGAAGAAAAAATCAGAGCTGTACCATGAGTTAACACAATACACAGATCTTGATAAGAAGACAATGCCCAGAATGGAATTAGATCAGATTAACCTGTTCACGAAACGGATGTTTTATCATTTCCCTTCTTTCATATTCCGTGCTACCCTTGGTTCACATCTATGTGTTTTTTTAGTGTATTTTGGAGAAACACACTACAGTCCATTTAACAAGGTGGATGCAACTGGGAACGAGTGCATTACTTGCTCAAAGAAATAAGGCATGCAGGCCTTTTTTTAAAATACATTTTAATGCTTTTTTTAAAATAATATTTGTTTTTTTAAAATGATTTTTATTGGCACAGGCCGTTTTTATAACAGTTTCACATGTGGTACAATATGATTGGTTGCTAAGATCTATGCCATTGTAACTAACCATAAATCTGACATCTGTCATACATTCAGACAAACCTATTGATTCCCACAATTCCTATATGTTTATTAACAATTATTTATACCAGATTTTGGCTAAAGTTTTACTCAGTTAAAATCCTTATCTACAGACTGTATGATGCCCAAAGTGTTCATCATTAAATCACACTCTTCCTGTTTTGATAAGAATTCGCCATCCCAAGGACAATAACATTTTTACAACTTTGTATGTTTAACCAAACAATTTTATATATGCATATATATATATATATATATATATATATATATATATATATATATATATATATATATATATACACATACAGTTGCAAGAAAAAGTATGTGAACCCCTTGGGATTACGTGGAGTTTTGCATGAATTGGGCATAAAATGTGCTCTGAACGTCATCTAAGTCACAACAATAGAAGAACACAGTCTGCTGAACATAATACTACACAAACATTAGATGTTGTCATGGATTATTTGCACATAACATGTAAACATTCACAGTGCAGGGAGGAAAAAGTATGTGAAACTTTGGACTTAATAACTGGTTGACCCTCCTTTGGCATTAATAACCTCAACCAAACGTTTCCTGTAGTTGCATATCAGACCTGCACAACGATCTGGAGTAATTTTGGACCACTCCTCTTCACAAAACTGTTTCAGTGTAGCAATATTCTTGGGATGTCTGGTGTGAATCGCTCTCTTAAGGTCATGCCACAGCATTTCAATCGGGTTGAGGTCAGGACTCTGACTGGGCCACTCCAGAAGGCGTATTCTGTGCTGTTGCAGCCATTGTTTTGTTGAATTACTTGTATGCTTTGGGTCACTGTCCTGTTGCATCACCCATCCTCTGCGGAGCTTCAGTTGGTGGAAAGATGGTCGTACGTTTTCCTGCAAAATGTCTTGATAAACTCTGGAATTCATTTTCCCATCAATGACAACAATCTGTCCAGGCCCTGAGGCAGCAAAGCAGCCCCAAACCATGATGCTCCCTCCGCCATGTTTCACAGTGGGGATGAGGGTTTGATGTTGGTGTGCTGTGCCTCTTTTTCTCCACACATAGTGTTGTGTGTTCTTCCCAAACAACTCAATCTTGCTTTCATCTGTCCACAGTATATTTTGCCAGTAGTGCTGTGGAACATCCAGGTGCTCTTTTGCAAACTTCAAACGTGCTGCAATCTTCTTTTTGGACAGCAATGGCTTCCTCCGTGGTGTCCTCCCATGTACTCCATTCTTGTTTAATGTTTTCCTTATTGTAGATGTGTCAACAAAAATGTTAGCATGTGCCAGAGATTTCTGTAGGTCTTTAGCTGACACTCTGGGATTCTTCTTTACCTCATGCAGCATTCTGCGCTGTGCTCTTGCAGTCATTTTTACAGGACGACCATGCCTAGGGAGAGTAGCAACAGTGCTAAACTTTCTCCATTTGTAGACAGTCTGTCTTACCGTGGACACATGAACATCAAGGCTTTTGGAGATACTTTTGTAACCCTTTCCAGCTTCATGCAAGTCAACAATTCTTGATCGTAGGTCTTCTGAGAGCTCTGTTCTGCGAGGCATGGTTCACATCAGACAGTGCTTCTTAAAACCAGTAAACCCAAAACAGGTGTGTGTTTTTTAAGGGCAGGACAGCTGTCAGCAACACATCCAATATCATCACACTGATTGGAGTCAAGGTTGGCTCACTCCTGGCTCTAATTAGCTCTGGGAGAAGTCATTAAGCTAGGGCCTCACATACTTTTTCCTCCCTGCACTGTGAATGTTTACATGTTATGTGCAAATAAACCATGGCAACATCTAATGTTTGTGTAGTATTACGTTCAGCAGACTGTGTTCTTCTATTGTTGTGACTTAGGTGACATTCAGAGCACATTTTATGCCCAATTCATGCAAAACTCCACGTAATCCCAAGGGGTTCACATACTTTTTCTTGCAACTGTGTATATATATATATATATATATACATACATACATACATACATACACACACACACACACACACACATATACATACAGAGTTAACTGTTTTATTTTATATTGTGTGTATATATATATATATACACACATATATATATATATATATATATATATATATATATACACACATATATATATATATATATATATATATATATATATATATATATATAAAAAGCACATCTCACAGAAGTGAGTACACCCATCACATTTCTGAAAATATTTTATTATATCTTTTCATGTGACAACACTAAAGAAATGACACTTTGTCACAATGTAAAGTATTGACTGTACAGCTTGTGTAACAGAGTAAAATTGTATAAAAATACTTGTGAGCTAAAATGTGGTATTCCCTTTTTGTTTGTGCAAAAATGAAAATGTGAATAAAAATATTAATCAAATAAACTTATAAAATGTCAATAAAAATAGTAGTGCATCAACACTATACACATAAACTGTGCATAAATAAATTGTATAAATATAACCATATATGTCGTGCTCTACAATGTGCATTCAAATGTCAAAACAATAGAACTATATAACACGATATAAAAAATCATCAATAAACTTAAAAATACAATAAACAAAAAGTGCTGAAAAAAGTGCTTCAAACAATGAAAAACTGTGCAAAGTGCATATAAAATGTACTACAGTCCACTCTGTGCTTGCAGTCTTGTTGGTGCCAAAATATGTGCCGTGGAACACTCTCGGTGTAAAGGAATAGGTGTACGCTCACCTCCTATATTAGCCAAACTAAATGTATGGCCAATAACACTTTTTGTCCTTTTAGGACTAAATGGTATTTTCCAAGTAGAAGACATCAAACGCATAGTGACAGAGCAATGAGGACATTGGACATCTTCATCCTTTATTCCAATTCTCATCCATGGAATTTCTTGGATCTTTTGTGAAAAAAAATACCAAATGTATCTGGTTTTGCAGAAACGCCTTTAGATGGAATGTGTTCACAAACATGTAGACCATAAAGGAAGAAAAATCTCTGAGACCTCATTCACAATGTGCAGAGACGTCAGTATTTTTTGCACACGATCTGCAAGGGCAGAACAAAATCAGTTGTTCTCTATTTGCCCTGTTCACACCACAACACTAGTATCACCTGCAGATTTTTTTCTGTGCAGGAAATGGCAACGTCTATAAAACTCTTATGAAAACTAATGTAAACTGATATCTCTGCAAGTGAAACCTGCACATCAGTTTCCATCAGTTTTCAGGTATGTATGGTGTGAACAAGCCCTGAGTGTTCTCATGATGAAAAAAAAAAGCTATTTGTCAACACCAATGATGGGTTTTGTGACAATTTGTCATTTCCTCAGACACAAGGTGTAACAAATTCTACAACAGGTAAAATATCAAATAGAAAAACATTTAAGAAAAAATAACACATTATAAATAGGTGCAGGATAATTGTAAAAAAGATTCTTTGGCTATTAATGGACCTAAAAGTGCGGATATAAAGTACATGAAATAGATCTGTATATATAGACATGATTTTTCACTTGATGTATACTAGGGTGCATGGGTGTACACAGCCTATGGTACTAGGGTGTGCACCCCAAAGCTCAAACACACATGTATGTATACAGTGAAGGAAATAAGTATTTGATCCCCTGCTGATTTTGAATGTTTGCCCACTCACAAAGAAATGATCAGTCTAAAAATCGAATGGTAGGTGTATTGTAACACAGAGACAGAATAGCAATAAAAATTCAAAAGAAATGCATGTTCATGAGGGAAATAAGTATTTGATCCCCTATCATTCAGCAGGATTTCTGGCTACCAGGTGTCTTTCATACAGGTAACAAGCTGAGATTAGAGGCAGTCTCTTAAAGGGAGTGCTACTAATCACATTACCTGTATAAAAGACACCTGTCCACAGGAGCAATCAAACAATAAGATTCCAAACTCTCCACCATGGCAAAGACCAAAGAGCTGTCCAAAGATGTCAGGGACAAGATTGTAGACCTACACAAGGCTGGACTGGGCTACCAAACTATCGCCAAGCAGCTTGGTGAGAAGGTGACAACAGTTGGTGCAATCATTCGCAAATGGAAGAAACACAAAACAACTGTCAGTCTCCCTAGGTCTGGTGCACCATGCAAGATCTCACCTCGTGAAGTGTCAATGATCATGAGAACAGTGAGGAATCATCCCAGAACTACACGTGAGGATCTTGTCAATGATCTCCAGGCAGCTGGGACCACAATCACCAAGAAAACAATTGGTAACACACTACGCCGACAAGTATTGAAATCCTGCAGTGCCCGCAAGGTCCCTCTGCTCAAGAAAGCACATGTCCAGGTCCATCTGAAGTTTGCCACTGAACACCTGAATGATGCAGAGGAGGACTGGTTGAAAGTGTTGTGGTCAGATGAGACCAAAATTGAGCTCTTTGGCATCAACTCAACTCGCCGTGTTTGGAGGAGGAGGAATGCAGCCTATGACCCCAAGAACACCATCCCAACTGTCAAACATGGTGGTGGAAACATTCTGCTTTGGGGGTGTTTTGCTGCTAAGGGGACAGGACATCTGCACTGCATCAAAAGGGAAGATGGACAGGGCAATGTACCATCCAATCTTGGGTGAGAACCTTCTTCCCTCAGCCAGGGCATTGAAAATGGGTCTTGGATGAGTGTTCCAGCATGACAATGACCCAAAACACACAGCCAAGGCAACAAAGGAGTGGCTCAAGAAGAAGCACATTAAGGTCCTGGAGTGGCCTAGCCAGTCTCCAGACCTTAATCCAATTGAAAATCTGCGGAGGGAGCTGAAAGTTCAAGTTGCCAAACGTCAGCCACCAAACCTTAATGACTTGGAGATGATCTGCCAAGAGGAGTGAGCCAAAATTCCTCCTGAGATGTGTGCAAACCTGGTGGCCAACTACAGGAAACATCTGACATCTGTGATTGCCAACAAGGTATTTGCCACCAAGTACTATGTCATGTTTTGTGAAGGGGATCAAATACTTATTTCCCTCACGAACATGCAAATCAGTGCATAATTTGTTAGACGTGCATTTCTTTTGAATTTTTAATTGTGATTCTGTCTCTCAGTGTTACAATACACCTACCATTCAATTTTTAGACTGATCATTTCTGTGTGAGTGGGCAAATATCCAAAATCAGCAGGGGATCAAATACTTATTTCCTTCACTATATATATATATTGTATTAAAACATAAGTTGTGTCAGTAGAGCACTGGACAGTGTTAGTAGATTTGTTATTTCAGAAGCCCCATTGGGAGGAGAAGCTGCTGGAACTTGCCTGCGTGATGAATGGGAGTAAGGAGATCCTGAGCCGCCACCATCTTGGATTGTGCTTTGATCTGGCCGGAGGGAGAACGCTGTTATTTTCTGGAGTTTCCTCTGCTTTTCTTTTTTTGGTCATGCACCCAAGGGTCACTGGGGTTTCAGCTATTTTCCAGTATACTGCCTTTGGTAGTGTCTGACACACCTCTGCTATGTGTAGGCGCTGTGTGTTCAGGCTGCCACCTCCTTCAAGCGCCAGCTACACCTCCACCTTCTGTGCATTTTTTATATCTTGTTTTGAACTGAATTAGGAATTAGGTTGTTATTGTTCTGTGGTATGCTGACATCTAGTGGCAATTTCAGTCACTGAAACTTGTTTACAATGTGATATTTGTAGCTCCTTCTGTCCTCCCCTCCTGTTTAGTGCTAGTTAGTTTAATCCTAGCTAGACCCCCCCCCCCCCCCACCTCTTCCATGTTCCCTTAGTCAGTGTTAATTATTAACAGAGACAAGGCTTAGGAAAGTTATTGTTTTCTTACACTTCAAAAATACTGGAAAAACATCTTCTGAACTGCAATAAGCTGAAGTAAAATTGTTTTGATTCAACTTCTATGTCTTGTTGGAGAGTTAAACTGCCTGTGGATGGGGAAGTAAGCAGGTGACCATACAGTACTGTCCAGACAGACTGGGTCTAAGGGGGAATGTCAATGCATAAAGTGGCATTGGCAGCACAGTAGCAAAATGGTTAGCACTTCTGCCTGGCAGTACTAGGGTTGTTGGTTCAAATCCCAACCACGGCAGCACCTGCCTGGAATTTGCATGTTCTCCCTGAGCCTACGGGTACCCTGGTTTCCTCCCACACTCCAAAGACATGCTGGTAGATTAATTGGCTCCTGTCTAAATTGGCCCTAGTATGTGTATGTATGAATGTAAGTTAGAAACCTTAGATTGTCCGCCTCTTGAAGTGTTAGGGACTGATGTGAATGTACAATATATATGTAAAGCGCTGCGTAAATTGATGGCGCTATAGAAGTACTGTAATAAATAAAATTTGAAACAGAACATAGATGATAATTTAATATCCCCAAAGTATTTGCAGAAACTGACTTCATTACAAGAATATGACCAAAAATCCCCCTTCCTCACACGAAAATTAATAGTAAAGCATTCTCCCTAACACTAATCCACAACTTTATGATGAAAGCTAGAAATCTTGACCATGAATCTTAACTACGCAAAGTCCAAAAGCAACAAGACCCCTTAAATTACAATATGCATATAGTAACCAAATACAACAGTAAGCATAAAGAAATTAAAAAAAACGCCCAATACACATGGGCATATCTTACTGTAACACGTCTGATGAATCACAGGATTCTCTCTCCCATTCACGGATTGTGTCACATGCTGTGAACACTATGAAACAACTTTTCGCAAAGGAGGAGGAGGTAGCAGGGGTTTGGTCCCCATCAGGGGCTCCTGCAGTGAGATTTCTTCAGGAATGTGGAATATACATCACAGGACATACTTCTTTTCAATTAAGTTAGCCCACTAAAGTTATAGGGAAGATTGTTGTTGGTTAAACTTCAGCTTTAAGAGAAAGCTGCTGTAAGGTGACACTCACCAGCTATAGTTTCTGATCTTGGCATTGGGGCAAGCACTGCACTAACACCCCAAATGTTTAGCATGCTCCATTATTTCCAGTAGGGCCCAAGCCAAAATCCCAAATGCAATAGAAACATAAAAAATCAAATCAAAACCTGTGACACAGATTACTCAATATACCTGTTTGAATGTCCCTGTGGCCTACAATATGTAGCCAGAACTACACCAAAAATCTAGAACCATAATTAGACAGCACGGCAAAACATCCCCAAAGTTTTTTGGACCCTAGCGTATCCAAACATTATACTCTGTTACATGTCAAATGACTTGACACTCAATGTTAATCCTATGAAAAAACAGCTTCTGATAAATGAGATATGCTCAAAGAACTAAAGGCAACAGAGCCTTTCTGGATCTTCACCTTGAAAATACTTCATTCAGAAAGAATAAATGAGACTACAGATTCAACATATTAACTCCATATACCCAACTACTGAGGACACCAAATGTTAGTATCATCAAAGCTTATACTGCCTTGCCTAACACTTTCTGCACAGAATTTTGACTAATCCACCATTTTCATTTACATTATGTTTATCACAACACATGTTTTATACTTGCCCCAAATCTTACTTTATTCTGGCAGTCCATATTTTTACTGGTCTAGCCTTTATTGTGGTCTCTCACATTTAATTCCCTTACAGTCTGTCTGTTTAAATGTGTGCATTTAGTATGGTAAAACAAACTGTGTTGCACTGCTTCAATGTATTAAAAAATGTTTCTATGCCTTTAAGATCAAATTTTCTTACCGAAAATAGTGCTCATGAAAAACAATAATATTTCATATGGGAATCAGATATTAAAATTGTATAAAAGAGAATTCAACAGATGTAACTAAAGTTCCACAGCTGAATGAATAATAACACAAAACAATGTCCTATAGATGTGTAATCATGTAGGTTTTCTGTGTTGTAATAGTGAATCCAGTGTGCCTTCTCCAAAGAAGTAATAAAGCTGCTAACCGGACTCCCAGATCCCAGTACCATGGAGATCTCAGCAAGGTCAGCATTCCCCAGCCACCTACAGGTGGACAAAAGTGACCTTCTATGCACTCAGCATTTCCTCAGACAATGGTTTCTGCATCAACCGATGGGTTTTGCACTGCTCTGGTCATATATGTTCCCCAGCACTTCTGGCCCTTCACTGGTGTCCCATAGATTCATCTTTCATGGGTGGTGAGTAATGGAAACCAAAAAAAATATGCTCCTACTGCAGTATTTATTAATAAAATGTGCATTTATAAAAAATTATTATCCATACCACTAGGTAATGCACAGGATCGGATGGACTAGCAAAATGGATATGTTATAGCATTCCATAATGTGGTTCTGATCCATCTCTGGAGACTATAGTCTTCTTCTACCTTATCAGGAGATGGATCAGAACTGCATTATATTGTAAAGTACTGTGCAAACTACTGGCAATACATAAATCCTATATAATAATTTCAAGGGATAGGATTAAATTTAGGGAAACTTTCACAGGGACAGAAATCTACAAATTGGTTTATGTGCATTAACATACACTATATTGCCAAAAGTATTGGGACACCCCTCCAAATCATTGGATTCAGGTGTCCCATGGCCACAGGTGTATCAAATCAAGCACCTAGGCATGCAGACTGTGTGGTACCGTGATAGGTTGCCACCTGTGCAATAAGTCCATCCGTGAAATTTTCTTGCTACTAAATATTCCACGGTCAACAGTTAGTGGTATTATAACAAAGTGGAAGCAACTGGGAACAACAGCAACTCAGCCACCAAGTGGTAGGCCACGTAAAATGACAGAGCGGGGTCAGCGCATGCTGAAGCACACAGTGCTCAGAAGTCGCCAACTGTCTGCAGAGTCAGTAGCTAAAGACCTCCAAACTTGGTGTGACCTTCAGATTAGCACAACAGTGTGTAGAGAGCTTCATGAAATGGGTTTCCATGGCCGAGCAGCTGCATCCAAGCCTTACATCACCAAAAGCAATGCAAAGTGTTGGATGCAGTGGTGTAAAGCACGCCACCACTAGACTCTAGAGCAGTGGAGACGTGTGACGAATCACGCTTCTCTGTCTGGCAATCTAATGGACAAGTCTGGGTTTGGCGGTTGCCAGGAGAACGGTACTTCCTGCCTGACTGCATTGTGCCAAGTGTAAAGTTTGTTGGAGGGGGGATTATGGCGTGGGGTTGTTTTTAGGGGGTTGGGCTTGGCCCCCTAGTTCCAGTGAAGGGAGCTCTTAAATCATCAGCATACCAAGACATTTTGGATAATTTCATGCTCCCAACTGTGGGAACAGTTTGAGGATGTGTATATAAAACATAAAAAAACTCTACATGTCGCTCTCCCAATATACTACAAATATCAATCAAATCAAAACAAAAAAAAAAAAATATATCAAAAATACCTAAATAATAACACCTTTATTAAATTATAACAATAATATAAAAAACGTGAATCTCAAAATAATCCCCAGAAAGAAAAAAGTGTCATAAAACAAAAACGTCCCTTTGATCATTCAAAAAATAAAAAATAAAAGAATTTTATATATACAAAAAAAGTCCCCCAAAAAAGTGATTGCGTGATCCAAAATGCAATAATTGTGACTTTTTGTGAATCCTTGTAATGGTAAAGTTGTATGCTCACCTCCTTACAAGCCTAACAGATAGGCTTATTGTTCACATAAATGGAACCTGCTATGATTTGCTGCAGCATAACATAGATGTTGGGTGTCTCCTAAGTGCTCTGCAGCACTTGTCTGCTCGTTATCCCTGCAGGGATCTCTCACTCCTTCAGCTTCTATGGATCTCCTCCTTAATCCTCTCCTAGATATTCCTCGATGTCATAGAGCAAAAAAGAAATATGGACATAGTGCTTTATCCTTTATAAGTAAACCTTTATTAAGGTGCCCAAATAATGCGCTCACATAGTATAAAAGCAAACAGCACTTTGTAAAATCAATGTCTTTGTCTGTGTGTGCCTCACAGCATGTGTACTTGCCGTTATCCTCTGGCGTCGAGTGACGTTGTAGCCCCTCCCCTACGTGTTGCTCCATTGGACACGTGGCTTCATCAGGGGGTTGTAATTCAATTACTTGTAGTAATTGAATTCAATTATTTGTAGTATATTGGGAGCGGGACTTGTAGAGTTTTTTTTATGCTTTATATACACAGTATGAGAATGTGATGTTGTCAGTGATCCTTTTTCAACTCTTATTAGTGGCTCGCAAGTAATTAACATATTTTATTGTGTAACAGTTTGGGGATGGCCCTTTTCTGTTCCAACATGCCTGTGCACCAGTGCATAAAAAAAGGTCTATAAAGACATGGATGAGTACATTTGGGGTGGAATAACTTGACAGACCTGCATAGAATCCTGACCTCATCACGATAGAACACCTTTGGAATGAATTAGAGCAGAGACTGCGAGCCAGGCCTTCTCATCTGACATCAGTGCCTGACCTGACAAATATACTTCTGGAAGAATGGTCAAACATTCTCATAGACACACTCCTAAAACTTGTGGACAGCCTTCCCGGAAAATTTGAAGTTGTAGCTGCAAAAGGTGGGTCAAATGAATATTGAACCCTATGGATGAAGACTGGGATGCCATTAAAGTTCATATATGTGTAAAGGCAGGCCGACAAATACTTCTGGCAATATAATGTATATGCATTGATCTGTGATGAGTCGTTTCCAGCTAGTAATCGCTGCAGCACCCACTACTGATGAACCCATATCCAGGAATGTGTGCGATGGGAATATTGGCATTATAGTGTGGATAATTAATTTCTTATCAGTCCCAGCTCCTCCCAGCAGGCACTGCAGTCCATATCTTCTCTCTCTCTATCTCTGTGGTCCCCGGGTGGTGGATAAGGCTTACTTGGGCCACAAACAAGAGCCAGCAGTAACACTGATAATGGTCTGGTTGCAAAAATATCCATTTGTTTTGCAGACCTTTTCCTGGTGCAGAGTATAATTGGGGTCTAATTGTGGACCATAGCAGGTCCAAAGGGGAAGTCAAGATAGTTTTGTAAGTTAATAATTTATATTCATGTTTATATTCCGGGGGCGCCGGAGCTGGCAGTTATGCGGCCGCTCCGGACGCCATCTTGTACTAGATCTAGAACCTCAAGATCTTCATAGACATTGTGCCCTTTATTGGTCATGGCCAGGCCTGGACTGGGACAAAAAATAGGCCCGGGCACTTTGGACTGAGCAGCAAAAAGCCCAGGGACCCTTTCCTCAGAGCCTGGAAAGCAAGGGTCTGGTCGTAAGAGCAGCCTTTGCGACCCTGTTAGTTTCACCACTAGTGCCAGTAGGTTTTTATTTTTATTTACATTTTTTCAATTTTATTTTTTTACATTTTTTGTAGGAAGGAGAGAGAGGAGAGAGAGAGAGAGAGGGGGGGAGAGGGGGAGAGGGGGAGGGGGGGAGAGAGGGGGAGAGGGGGAGGGGGGAGAGAGAGGGGGAGGGGGGAGAGAGAGGGGGAGAGGGGAGGGGGGAGAGAGAGGGGAGAGGGGGAGGGGGGAGAGAGAGGGGGAGAGGGGGAGAGAGAGGGGGGGAGAGAGAGGGGGAGAGAGAGGGGGGAGAGAGAGGGGGGGAGAGAGAGGGGGAGAGAGAGGGGGGGAGAGAGGAGGGGGGGAGAGAGAGGGGGAGGGGGGAGGGGGGGAGAGAGAGGGGGGAGGGGGGGAGAGAGAGGGGGAGGGGGGAGGGGGGGAGAGAGGGGGGAGGGGGGAGGGGGGGAGAGAGGGGGGAGAGAGGGGGGAGGGGGGAGGGGGGAGAGAGAGGGGGAGGGGGGGAGGGGGGAGAGAGAGGGGAGGGGGGAGGGGGAGAGAGGGGGGGAGGGGGAGAGAGGGGGGAGGGGGGAGGGGGAGAGAGAGGGGGAGGGGGAGAGGGGGGAGAGGGGGGGGGAGAGAGAGGGGGAGAGAGAGGGGGAGAGAGGGGAGGGGGGGAGAGAGAGGGGGAGGGGGGAGAGGGGGGGAGAGGGGGGGGGGGGAGAGAGGGGGGGGGGGAGAGAGGGGGGGGGAGAGAGAGGGGGGGGGGAGAGAGAGGGGGGGGGGAGAGAGAGGGGGAGGGGAGAGAGAGAGGGGAGGGGGGAGAGAGAGGGGAGGGGGGAGAGGGGGGAGAGAGAGAGGGGAGGGGGGGGAGAGGGGGAGAGAGAGAGGGGGAGGGGGGGAGGGGGGAGAGAGAGGGGGGAAGGGGGAGAGGGGGGGGAGAGAGAGGGGGAGGGGGGAGAGGGGGGGAGAGAGAGGGGGGAGAGGGGAGAGAGAGGGGGGAGAGGGGGGGAGAGAGGGGGGAGAGGGGGAGGGGGAGAGGGAGGGGGAGAGAGGGGGAGGGGGGGAGAGAGAGGGGGAGGGGGAGAGAGGGGGGGAGGGGAGAGAGAGGGGGGAGGGGGAGAGAGAGGGGGGAGGGGAGAGAGAGGGGGGAGGAGGGAGAGGGGAGAGGGGGAGAGGGGGAGAGAGGGGGAGAGGGGGAGAGAGGGGGAGAGGGGGAGAGAGGGGGAGAGAGGGGGGGAGAGAGGGAGAGAGGGAGAGAGGGGGAGAGGGAGAGAGGGGGAGAGGGAGAGAGGGGGGGGGGGGAGAGAGGGGGAGAGGGAGAGAGGGGAGGGGGGGAGGGGGAGAGGGAGAGGGGAGGGGGGGGAGAGGGAGAGAGGGGGAGAGGGAGAGAGGGGGAGGGGGGAGAGAGGGGGAGAGGGGGAGGGGGGAGAGAGGGGAGGGGAGAGAGGGGGGAGAGGGGGGGAGAGAGAGGGGGAGAGAGAGGGGGGAGAGAGAGGGGGAGAAGGGGAGAGAGAGGGGGAGAGAGGGGGAGAGAGGGGGGGAGAGGGGGAGGGGGAGGGGGAGGGAGAGAGGGGGAGGGGGGAGGAGGGGGGGAGAGAGGGGGGGAGAGAGAGGGGGGAGAGAGAGGGAGGTGTGAGGAGAGGGAGAGAGAGGGGGGAGAGAGGGAGAGAGGGGGAGGGGGGAGGGGGGAGAGAGAGGGGGGGGAGAGAGAGAGAACTCAACATACAGAAACCTCAATAGATGTTGCTTAATCTTAGGATGACCAAAGAAACATTCCATTATCAATATAGTTACATGGAAGAACAGAAACTGAAAGTAGTTGAGGGATACCATATAAGGTGGTACCATTTACAGTAAAATGAAACTAGTCTCAGAAAACAAGAGAGGAGTTACAAGCGAAACTAACTGTTCACACATGTAGAAATGGAGGCATTATACAAAATGGATGCCAGTTAAGACATATTTCCTTACACCTGCCAAGCACTAGCTATTCCATAAACTAGCCTTTCCCTAAACCAGCCATTGGCTAGTTTATGAAAAGACTCTAGAGGGTTATTTGTCCGTGGCGTCATGATGGTGCAGAGTAGTTATTGCAGATTGAATAGTGAAATACATTTCTAAAAATGTCATTTGCACATCACATTCCGGTTTCTCAGATCATTTGTTGTACCCAACTCATGTACCCCCTTACACTTGTGGTTATCTACCCATTTTAACATGAATAGGGATGATCTCCCAGTTACATCCAAGCACAGGTTCAGAACAAAAAACTTTGCTTGTTCAAGCATTTCATTTTGTAAAGCACTGTGGAAACTGTTGGCGCTATATAAATCCTGTATAATAATAATAATGTGAATACAGACTTTCAGTCCTTTCAGCAGGAGCCAAACTTTATATATTCAGAGGGATTTTCCCCTGCTACCATGTATGACAGCTTCCATCTTTTGCTGTCAAGGAAGCAACTTACTGCTGACTGGCACCTTCCAGTCCTTAGAAACCAGTGACATCACTGCCCCCATTCATTTTCTGGCTGTGAAAGGCCAGCCATGTAAGCAAAGTGGCTGGGATACCAGGATAGATTAAAAAAAGCTATGGGGTTCCCCTCATAATTCATACCAGGCCCTTTGTAGGTAAGGAAGATCAGCTAAAGGATATTCACCAGTTTTCCTCCTCTCTATTTAGTAGCATCTGCTCTGCCAGTCTTGGGAAAGCAGGTGGGACAGCAGAGCCTGGGATGCATAGTGAATGGCCAGCACTGGTCTGGGGGGCATGGTGAACAGATCTCAGCTGACCGCAGACAGTTGACTTATCAGACTCACATACATTCTTGGATTAAACACATTCCTGGCTGCCTGAGCCACACCATGCCATGTGCCCTAAACATGGGTGGTCTTTGCAAGGGGAATCCTCCTTGGCAAAGCACCTTGTCCCAATTTTGATGGAAATAAGAGCCTTTTCCTCACATCCCTGGCCCAGTGATTGTGTGTGTGTGTGTGTGGGGGGGGGGGGGGGAGGGTCTGTGAGTGGGGGCTTATTGTAATCTGGAAGACCCCTTTAACAAGCTCAGTAGATTGTTTAAAAAGGATCTGGATGCCTTCAAAAAGAACAAAACATAACTGATATTAACATTGATAGCCAATAACACCAGGAATTGTTCATCCAACTGTCTTCTATGGGATTAGGAAGAATTTATTTGCTCCTCTGCTGGAGAAAATTGGACCGTGGTTTATAGGGGTTTTTTTGCTTTCCTCTTAATCAACTTCGGCTATAGAATTCTGTATATGGAGATTTTTTAGTTATTCTACATATTTATTTTCTATTGCCTTCAAAATCAATATTTAAACCGTATATTCACCACGCACATGAGATGTGAAAATAAAGAAAAAGAAGAAAAAAAAAAACATCTAACACCTGAAAAAATGCATAATAAATCACTCAAGTTAATAAATGTAATAAATGAGTGCATAGAATATGTAAGCATGCAGCTGCCCTAATAGTGAATAATGCAATAATCACCTCATGAAACAATGGTGAATAAAAGCAGCGCAAAAAAATAAATAAATGTATATATATATATATATATATATATATATATATATATATATATATATATACATATATATATATATATATATATACACAGTTGCAAGAAAAAGTATGTGAACCCCTTAGGATTACCTGGAGTTTTGCATCCCCTTGGGATTACCTGGAATTTTTCACATCAGACAGTGCTTCTTGAAAGCAGTAAGGGCAGGACAGCTGTCAGCAACACATCCAATATCATCACACTGATTGGAGTCAAGGTTGGCTCACTCCTGGCTCCAATTAGCTCTGGGAGAAGTCATTAAGCTAGGGCCTCACATACTTTTTCCTCCCTGCACTGTCAATGTTTACATGTTATGTGCAATTAAACCATGGCAATATCTAATGTTTGTGTAGTATTATGTTCATCAGACTGTGTTCTTCTATTGTTGTGACTTAGATGACGTTCAGAGCACATTTTATGCCCAATTCATGCAAAACTCCACGTAATCCCAAGGGGTTCACATACTTTTTCTTGCAACTGTATATACATATATACATACACACACACTAGCAGAGTGAAAATATGGCACAAAATATAACACTGTAAATGTACACAAATATTTAAATCATTTGACGCAAGTCCATCAACTGAGAAATGAAAATTGTGATGAAGTGCAAAGTCCTTATTGATCCACCGAAATCACCATGTGAACAACTTAACGATAATTGATTGAGTAAGATGAACTCAGATATTGCCACGTGCTCCAGAGGAAATCTTCCCCCAATTCAGTAGCACTCACGAGATATTGTGGCCCATCCAAACCTGATAGACAATAGCGCTTATGGTGAGTGTCAGCGTAGTACAGATCATCAAACAACAAGCCCTTCATCAATTAGAGCCGGATATGATGGAGGGACATCCTCCAAACTATTACACTCCGTAATCAAGGAAACTCAGTGTGAATCCATTAAAAACCATTTATTGGGTAGAAAGTATTGCACTCACATGAAATAAATGAAAGCATGACAAAATATCCACAAATACTGTTAAGGGTATCTGTATATCACATGAAGCGAGCGGTTCACCTGATCCTCCTCGTTGCACGCGAGAGATACGTCACTTCCGGCAGGGTATGTAAAGTGGATGCCTCATTACAGGATACATCGTGCGGTGGTCAGTCTAGTGTCTTTTTACATTGGTGTTCAGTGAATAAGTGACCCCTTACATTAGAAATCAGTGTAGTATCAAACATTGTTAGTGCAATAACCCCTTACATTAATTGTTAATGTAGTACTTTACATTAGTGGTCAGTGAAATGTCTCTTTACATTGGTGGTATGTGGAGATGTAATCCCTTGCACTGATAATCGGTGTAGTAGCTGATACTATTGGTGGTCAGTGTAGTGTCTCCTTATATTAATGGTCAGAGTAGTGTCTCCTTACATTGGTGGTCAGAGTAGTGCCTCCTTATATTGGTAGTCAGTGTAGTGTCTCCTTATATTGGTGGTCAGTGTAGTTTCTCTATAATTTGGTGGTAAGTGGAGAAGTGATCTGTTACATTGGTGGTCAGTGTAGTATATGATAACTTTGGTGTCAATGTGGTGTCTCCTTACATTTGAGTCAATTTAATGTCCCCTTGCATTGGTGGACAATTGAGAAGTATTAACTTGCATTGGTGGTGAGTGTAATAACACGAATGGTTGGTGTAGTATCTCAGAGTGGAAGCAGAAATTGTTTATTAGGGAACATCAAGAGGATGAAAGTCTTACTCATTATGCAGTAGCCATGCACCACATCAGACCACATGTTGAAGGATCAGTTCATAGTGGACATGAAAGCCAAGCCAGTCCAGAGAGCTTTGCAACAGAGAATAAGTGGAATGATGGATGCAGTTGCGCTGGAGCAAGAGGAGGCAGAAGAAACATTGGCAGTGACCAAATAGTGTGAGCCTGAAAGAGGAGGCCTTCAGGTACACAACCCTACCTCCACCTATATACACCCTCAGGCTAAGAAACGATTAAACATTGAACCAATGCATTCAGGCTTTTTTAAAAAATCTGACCCTTTAAAAAGCTAGGGGATGTGAAAGGACAGAAAGAAAAGCCACACACCCAGAGACTGACAGACAGCAGCTATGGGGACTTGACATTCCTTTAAGCCTTTTTCCAGGCCTCCCACCGCCACCCATCCTTCTCAAGACCCTGAATCTTCCCAACTTCACCAAGAACATTGTACACCACCCCTTCAAAAGGAATGACTTTTTTCAGAGCTAGCTAGAAAAAGGGTCTTAAAAACAAAATCTCAGTGAGTTTGAAAGGCTCTGTATGACCACTCAGTGTAACTCAAGCAGAAAAGGAAAGGGATACCCAGAACCTCACCCACCCGCTTATAGACTTCTATAACTGGCATTGAAGCAAGAAATGGTTCATCGTCTCCTCCACCCCACCACATGCCATTCTTGGACAACTACGGTTGTCACTAAGTGATGCTTCAAGTTACCCTTCATATAGAGTCTGCCGTAAAACAAGCATAAGGCCAAATCCCAACACTTTAAAGGGATTCTCTCCAGGTTCATCAAATGCAGACCCTCCCTCATAACAGGGCCTGGGAAATCCCTCAAGGCCAGTGGCTTGCTAAAGTGAGATTCAACAACCTTCCTCTCTAGGGCCTTCCTAGGAAGAGACCTAATTTCCTCCGTGTTCACTCGCCACTGCTGAAGCATTTTCAGGCATGGAGCAACATATGCTGTTAGGTTACCATGTCGGACCCTCAGGCTTTTCACTGGCTCACCATTCTGCCAGCTTCATAAAAAAGGCCCAAATCAGGACAGAAAAACACCCACCCAGGTGGTTCCTCTGCCAGCATGTTATCAAAATTATGTTTCAAAACCATCCGAGAAAAGAAAACCACTGGGTTGACCATATTTAAACCACCCATCCACCTGGAAAGGTGGATTAAAGACCTCTTAATGAGGTTCAGTCAGTTCCCCCATAACAGCTGGAAAAAATAGCTGGGAGATCTTCGCATATGGAGACACTGGCAAAACACAGACAAAGCTGACATACAGAAATTCTGGGATCAGGTAAGTCTTAATCAGGTCAATCCTTTCCCTGGAAGAGTTTCTAATCCTTCCAGCTGGCAACCTTGGCATCTCTAGTCTACTTACCCAATTTGCAAGGCTGTAGTCTGGGACCAAATTTGATCCCTAAAACGTTAATTTCCTTTTGGGGCTCTGGGAAGGTTTCTGGAAGCGCAAAGCCGTTGCCTTCTTCTCTCATCCAGAAAACCTCACTCTTTTCCTGATTGATCTTTAAGCCAGATGCTTCAGCATCCTTCTCCATCACTGAGGGCACCTCCCCTACCTCCTCTGTCCCAGAGATTAAACAGATACGTCATCAGCATAGGCTACAACCCTAAGAGGAGGCTCACCGGGAATGCCCAAAAGACTCTCCACACAACTGTCCACTCTCTAACCTGCTAATAAAGGGATCGATTCAAACACGTATAATAAAGGACACCCCTGATGCAAACCTCAGCTAACCTCAAAGGGCTGTCCGATCCAACCATTAACCATTTCATCCCCCCTGTATAAGGTCTTCAACAAATCAATAAAGCTCCCCTCCAGGCCATACTTGCCAAGAAACAGCCATAGATACTCATTATTGACACAATCAAAAGCTTTAGTCTTATCCATTGCCAGCAGGAATTTTCCTCAGCATGCAGCCCTTCACTGTTCCAGGGCTTCCTGGACAGCTAACACAGCTAAAAAAGTGCTTCTACCCTGAACTGAACAGTGCTGGCAATGAGAAAGTAAATTGCCCGCTACAGATGATAAAACCCCAGAAAATGATTTTTGTCAAGTATCTTCCTTTTGACATTGAAAAGACTAATGGACTGCCAGTTCTCAATTTTCGAAGAATCTTTACCCTTTGACAGAAGAATCTCTGCAGATTGTCACACGGAGGGAGAAAGCGAACCCTCTCTCAGACAGCCATTTAAAACCTCCATCAAATATATAAAGTGCTTATAAAACTCATATGTAAATCCATCTGGCCCAGGTGACTTTTTAAATAACATCAGAAAGATTGAGATAGATTTTTCTTAGCCTGCTTACCCCCCTTCCCACTCAGAGATCCTACACGCTTCTATATTCCTTGTGATTCCTCTTCCATAGAAATCACTGACTTCTCACCAGAAAAATTCTCACCCTCCACCTCAGAAAACTCCTCAAATATATTTGGCACCTCCACCCCCACCAGTTTTGGAGCACTGACATCCTTCCTCCTCTTCTGCCTTTTACCAGGTGTCCTTTTAGCCTCAAACCATTCCATATCCTTACTTGACAATTCTGATGGCAGAACCCCCCCAACCTACTCAGGACATCCTCAGCCAAAGCTCCGCCATTTACCCCTCTCCCCACATCAGTCAACCAACCTTCACATCATTCACCTCGCCTTCTTTATCGGCCACTCTCATCTCCTTCACAACTACCCCCCTCCACCACCAACATCCAATCCATCACCCATTCCATATCTTGGCATCTGCTGACCTCTGCTACGCCGAAGAAGAAGGGTTGGTACAACCATACTTGCTGGTCTAGTGCCCTTTACTATTCTGGGAGAATCAACAGGTTCAGGCACAGACTTGATAACCACACTTTCTGACACTAACTGGGGAACCACAGACTGGGGGGGGGCACCAACACCTCAGATGGCCTAACAGACACAGATTCTGATGGGAAAGAGACACTAAGATTCCCTGATACAACCTCAGTCAACTCAGACTCTTTCCTGTCCAGGCAAAATAATTCCTCCACTAACTCTGGCTTATTAGGCATAGACTAGGGGCACCAGCTATAAGGGTGAGCAATCTGATCACATAAGTTGCACCTAATAACTGTACAGTGTCTCAGCAGATGCCCCAGGCCCTGAAACAAAGAACACTTCTGTTCTGGACAGGAAGAGAAGAAATGTCCTTTGACTCCACATTTATGATACAGCTTAGGTTGACCAGGGTAGAGGAATGGTAATCCTATTTCTACTAATAAAGGTAGAGGAGGGCAAATGCTGGACCACATTCCCACACACTCTCAACCTCATCGACACCCACCCATATTCCTCTATCATCCACAATCTTTTTTAAGGGACACCACATTTCACCAAACCTCTTGAACCACACCCATAAATCCTCCAGGTGTATTCACTCATTCCTAGTCAAGATAGTCACATTTTTAATCAAGGGTTGCCGTGATATTACCTTGGGGACAAGCCCCTTCCAGTCCAGCTGGCCCCTATACACATGCTCTTACCATTCCCAAAACAGATCTAGCGATTCTGGATGTACAAATGATAAACCATATTCATAGGAACCCACAGGGCTAGAGATTAGAGCATACATATCCTCTGTCTTAAATCCCATGGCTAGGATCCTGTCCACAACCACCCTACTGGTAGGTGGAATACCTTCTCCTTCCCACCTGAGCTTTACAACATTCCTGCATTTAATGGCATAAGGTGAGCTAGGCAAAAGATTCACAACTGGCTCCCTATCAGCAGCAGCATGACTTTGTCCAAATACAGCCTTAGCATAGCTCTTACCTGGGACAGATGACACAGAATTCCCAGGTTTAGATACATTTTCTAGCTGCATAGGATCCTCTGAACTCAGGTTTGGCAGACTACCCACCACATGATCTTTCCTCCAGCACAGCAGTCCCACTCACCATACTCCCAGAAGTACTACAATTACCAGAAGTCCTGTTATCAGATAAAGTCCTCTGTTCAGAAAAAAACACCTGCTGTCTTAGTGTCCATATGGCAATCTTGCTCTGCAGTCTTAGTGTCTATGTGGGACTCCTGCTCCTTGTTCCCGCCATCTCATCTTGCATCCCTTGCTGATTGTAAAGATCGGTCAGCAGACACAGTCTCTCTCTCTGTAGCAGCAATCACAGGAAAGTCCTCCACACACAGAGAGATTTTCTATAAGCATTTCTTTACCCACATTTCCGTGAACTGAAAAAGTTCCAGCATGTCCTCCATCAGCAGACACTGTATTACTGCCACCATCTTGAGACTTAACAAACGATAACTTGTCCACAAATTTCTCCCTTACAAGCCGAGAGACGACATGCTCCTCCTTATCTGACAAGTCAGTGGGAAATTGAAACTTCCTGCCACTCAAGGGAGATTCCATTTCCTCAATGACTTGCAACAATCTGCCATTTTCCTCAACCTCATCCAGAGATGACTCAGGCTGCTGGGGAGAGAGGGGGGCAGATACGGACTTGGATGCAACAGATCCTGAGACAGGGGTAGTACTGGGGCCAGCATGTGAAACCACTTCCTTACCCCCCAACCATACTGTCACCATTGCTGTGGTATCCGCCCTCTGGCTAGGACTAGCACAGGCACCTTTCTTCATCTTCTGGAACCTTTCCTTATTCTCAAAGGTCTACCTGAACACTCCGCTGCTTTCTTTCAGAGAGGTGACTAACTTCTTTTGCTTTTTCAATGCCTCCTCCAGAGATTCACCTTGGAGTCTTGCCTCTTACTGCTCCATGTCTTGCCATGCAGAGTCTTCTTTTTCCTGAATTCCACTTTCAGGACAGCAAGCTTCTGCTCCTCCTTAGTTATGCAACAAAGTTTATTCACCACTCTGTCCTGGAAAGCGGGTAAGGGCTCAAGCCCAAAATCCATGGCAGCTTGAGCATGTGCCGTAGGCCTCAGTCCCTCTGGAGAGCCCCTGCCTTCATCTTCCCTGGCCTGCTGCATCCTGGATGGGGAAAGGGCTGTAGGAGAGCCCCCGGCTTGGTGTTGCTCCTAGCTGTGATCAGAGCAGAGTGAGCCAGCAGCACCTTGGAGAACAGCACCACCTGCTGGAGAGACAGATGTGACTGGCTCAGTGTTCTCTGTACAGCACTGCAGAAAATGTCACAGCTATATAAATGTATGATAATAGTATGTAACTGTGGGGTACATTAGAATGTAAGCCTCTCTGATGTAGAGACTGATGTGACTGGTTTAGTGTTCTCTGTACAGCACTGCAGTATATGTCACAGCTATATAAATGTAAAATTATAATGGTTTGTGACCAGGGCTGAATCTAGGTGGGTGCTAGGGTGGGCTGTACCTTCCCCAGATTTTAGCTGTGCCCCTCCCAGGTCTCTGAGAGCGCATCTACTAATCCATAAGTCAGCCTAATGCAGACAGTTGATCAGGGGCGGATTGATAACTCATGGGGCCCCCGGGCAATAGGGGATCATGGGGCCCCTGTGTCCTTGCCCAAACTCAAAAAAGCCTATGAAAAAGGTACCAGGGGCATCTCATGGGGCCCCCTACTGATCCCGGGCCCTGGGGCAGTGCTCGAGTTTCCAAATGGTCAGTCCGCCCCTGCAGTTGATGTAAGGAGGCACTTACATCAACAATCCATGTAAGGGGGAACTCCAATTTGGGCACCTGCTGTAAGGGGGCATGCTGAAGGGGGACGGGGATACCTGATGTAAGGGTGCACTCTGATCAGGGAAGGGGATACATGAGGTAAGGTGCACTCTGATCGGGGATGGGGACACCTGATGTAACGGGGACTCTGATGGGGACCTAGAAGCAAGGGAGGCTCTGATGAGGGCCTGCATATAAGATGGGCTCAGATGGGGACCCAGATGTGAAGAGGGACTTCTAAGAGACTTTGAAGAGGACTGTGATGTAAAGGAGGACTTCGATGGAGACACTGATGTAAGGGGGCACTCTGATGGGAAACTGATGTAAAGGGGGACTCTGATGGGGACCTGGAAGCAAGGGGGGCTCAGATGGAGACCCAGATGTGAAGGAGGACTTCTAAGATGAACTCTAAAGGGGACTGTAATGTAAGGGTGGACTTTGATGGAGACACTGATGTAAGGGGGCAATCTGCTGGGAACCTGATATAAAGGGGGGAGTCTGATGAGGACTCCTTAAATAAAAGGGGACTGATAGGGACATCTGATTTAAGGGGGCACAGGTTCTTTTTAATCACCCTAATCTCAAAGCCTAATCCATAGCAGTATTTCCCAAGTTGTGACACTGTGTGATAGACTGCCAGTGACTCACACTGTATTGACATTATGCTCCCTGACTTTTTTTTTACTGCACCCCCAAATCAGATAGGCTAGATCCGGCCCTCTGTGACTGTGGGGGAACATTAGAGTGTAAGCTCCTCTGGTGCAGACACTGATTTGACTGACATACTGTATACTACAGTGCTGCACAGAGAACACTGTCAGATCTATATAAATGTATAATATTAATAGTAATAATAACGTGACTGTGGGAGGACATTAGAGTATGCATTTGTGTTTGTTAAAAATCTTGCAAACAGCTTGTTAATAAAGATATATTTACATATATACAAAAATAAGTAAAATAAAAAAAAACATAGATACATAACAAAAACAAGCAAACTGTAATAGAAAAGAAAACAGTTTTTGCAAAAATTTGAAAAAAAAATAGAACTATATACAAAGAAACATTTTAATTGTATTTTTATTACCATTAACTACTAAAAGGATATTGGAGTGTAAGCTCCTCTGATGTAGAGACCGATGTGAATGGCTGATATACAGCACTGTGGTATATGTTAGAGATATAAAGATGTATATAATAATAGTGTCTGACTGTGGTGGAAATTAGAGTGTAATGAGTGTAAGCTCCTCTGGTACAGAGATTGGTGTGACTGGCACAGTGTTTTCTGTACAACAGTATGGAATATGTCAGAGCTATACAAATGTATAATACAATTAATAGGGTGTGCATATGAAGAGGACATTAGACTGTAAGCTCCTATGGTACAGAGACCGATGGTACAGAGACCGATTGACTAGCTCAATGTTCTCTGTAAAGCACGGCAGAATATGTCAGAGCTATAAAAATGTAAAACTGCCACAAACAAACATATACATTTATAGAATGTTGTATTTCCTATTTTTGGTCCTCTTATCCATAGAAATGTATTTATAGTTGAAGAGTTGTCCTAGTGAAGCTGTCTGGGTCAAAGCTTTCTCTCTCATGGTTTTAAACAAGAAAAATATGAGGAAAAATTCATTCAGGGTATATGATTGGTTCGTAGAGAAGGAGGGAGTTTGTTTTACAGATAAACATTGCTCACAATGAAAAGGGCTTGGCCGTTTATCGTGGATTTTCTATAACAGGATATGCAAGGTGGTTTCAGTTCTTTTCCTATACTGCAGAGAAGCTGATCTAATGAGCACCCATAAATACCTTCAGGTTTCATGTAGAGAAGAGTATCTGGAGTTGGGTGAGTATTTCATATTGGGGCTATCCTGTCATTGTGCGTTATGACATTTTTACATAGATCTGCATGATCTGGTTTATAGTTTAGAACAGTTCTTTTCAAGATCGAGGAATCCTTGAAATAAAGTTCTGGTTCTAGGGAACCCTGAGTGTCAGTGAGAACTTACTGGGGTTTATTTACTAAAGCTGGAGAGTCCAAAATCAGACTCCCTTCTGCATAGAAACCAATCAGCTTCCAGGTTTCATTGCCAAAGCTTCATTGAACAAGCTGAGGTTAGAAGCTGATTGGTTTCTATGCAGAAGGGAGTCTGATTTTGGACTCTCCAGCTTTAGTAAATAAACCCCACTGTGTCTGAGAGGCAGAACTTGCTCACTGCTAAAGGAACCCCTAGCAATCTCTGGAGGAACCCTGGTTAAGAAGAATGGAGATGGAGTTCCATTTGATGGAATCATTTCCATATAAAATCGGAATCTCTGCTAACACCAGGGCTTGTATATCATGTTTCTGTTATATCTGTAAGACTTGAGGATCTCAGCTTGTGTGATGGAGTTCTTCCCACAAATGTCCACATAGAGATTGTTAATGTGGTCAATGATTTTCAGTCTACTGATTTCTGATTAACAATTTCTGAAGTGACAGTGGCTAATGGCTAGACTTGGTCTCCTGAAAGCTTTCCCTAATGCTCCTTGTATGACAGCAAAAAGTTATTAGAATGATCCATTGTGATTAAGCAGCATCAGAAAAGACCACACACTGTGTATAAGGTATATAATTATTCATTATATACTATATTTCATTCCATCATGGCAACTAATGATGAGCTGAACGTATCTGGGTTTGGCAGGTTCGGCAAACTTTACAGAAGTTCTGGTGCCAAGTCCAAACCCCATCAACTTCAATAGAATTTGAATCTTGGAGATCAGTTATGGCCATTTTCTAGACTAATAGTCATGAGATTGTCACAAATGGCATAGGAGGCTAGACACTGTCCTGAGAAACATTTACCAAACCAAGACATTTTAAAATTGGAACAGAAATTTTAATAATGCTTAAGAGTATGCTAAACCAATATTTCATATTCCATATATCTGTTCTGCTTTGTATTTGTGTTAAAAAGTGTACTGTTCTCTTTGCATTGCTTCCTTTGTGACTGCCATGACTTGTGCTGACAACCCCCCATGCACAGCCATTCTCTGGAAAGTTCAGTGTACTGCTGTTTCTTTCCCTCTGCTGACAAGTTAGCCTCCATCCTCACCTCTCTAAGTCCCTTATCCAGCTGAGAACAGCAATCATGTGATATCCTATAAAGAAAAAAAATACATAAATATGTGTACATACATACAGTATACTGCATACACTATATTGTCAAAAGTATTGGTCGGCCTGCCTTTACACGCACATGAACTGTAATGGCATCCCAGTCTTAGTCTGTAGGGTTCAATATTGAGTTGGCCCACCTTTGCAGCTATAACAGCTTCAGCTCTTTTGGGAAGGCCGTCCACAAGGTTTAGGAGGGTGTCTATGGGAAGGTTTGACCATTCTTCCAGAAGCACATTTGTGAGGTCAGGCACTGATTTTGGACAAGGAGGCCTGGCTCGCAGTCTCCGCTCTAATTCAACCCAAAGGTGTTCTATTGGGTTGAGGTCAGGACTCTGTAGTTCCTCCATCTCAAACTCGCTCATCCATGTCTTTATGGACCTTGCTTTGTGCACGGGTGCGCAGTCATGTTGGAACAGGAAGGGGCCATCCCCAAACTCTTCCCACAAAGCTGAGAGCATGAAATTGTCCAAAATGTCTTGGTATGCTGACACCTTAACAGTTCCCTTCACTGGAACTAAAGGACCAAATCCAACCGCTGAAAAACAACCCCACACCATAATGCCCCTCCACCAAACTTTACACTTAGCACAATGCAGTCAGGCCAAAACCCAGACGCATCAGATTGCCAGACAGAGAAGCATGATTCGTAACTCAGGAAACACGTCTCTACTGCTCTAGAGTCCAGTGGCGGCGTGCTTTACACCATGGCATCTGACACTTTGCAGTGCACTTGGTGATGTTAGACTTGGATGCAGCTGCTCGGCTATGGAAACCCATCCCATGAAGCTCTCTATGCACTGTTGTGCCAATCTGAAGGCCACATGAAGTTTGGAGGTCTTTAGCTATTGACTCTGCAGACAGTTGCCGACTTCAGCGCACTGTGCGCTTCAGCATGCACTGACCCCATTTTCTCATTTTACGTGGCCTACCACTTCGTGGCTGAGTTGCTGTTGTTCCCAGTTGCTTCCACTTTGTTATAATCCCACTAACAGTTGAGCATGGAATATTTAGTAGCCAGGAAATGTCACGGATGGACTTATTGCACAGGTGACAACCTATCACCGGACCACACTTGGAGTCACTGAGCTCCTGAGAGCGACCCATTCTTTCACAAATGTTTGTAGAAGCAGTCTGCATGCCTAGGGGCTTGATTTTATACACCTGTGGTCATGGAGGTGATTGGAACACCTGAATTCAATGATCTGGAGGGGTGTCCCAAAACTTCTGGCAATATTGTGTGTGTGTGTGCGTGTACATACACACACACAAATATGCTTTGCCATGCATTTCTATTGTAAACAGAATGGATTATTTGCAAGGTAAGGGTTAACGTATAACAACATTAAAAATGCAAAATTCTCTTGAACATGTCTGGGAGATGCTCTGACTCTGCCTGTGAAGAGGCACATCTGTTTATAACCTACTACAGCAAAAGTGACCTTTACAAAAAATAAAATTGCTGTTTAAATTGCCAACAAAACAGCACCCATCTACTTACTGTTGCTGCAAAAAAGTGACCAGAGATTCCATTAATCTGCACCAGACCTTTATCCTGGATGAGAGTCTGATATAGATGTTAATGGTGATCCCACAAAAATGTTATGGGGTTTCTCCTAAAAATGTCAACAGCTTAACTACCTCTCTCTATTAGTCTCCACTCAATGTAGGCCTCTGTTATCATGTGAGACAGTGTATTTAATTTAACCCTTTACTTCTGTGTATTTGTTTGCTTGGCTACTCTTAGGCTGGCCATACATTAAGCAATTTTCTTTATTTCAAACATGGGTTGAAAGAAAGAAAATTGTTCAATTTCTCCATCAACACAGTCAGTGTTGATGGGGGAATCCCTCTAATGCTCTATTGTATTTTGACAGAGGAAGGTTTCCCCGCCGTCAGAATACAATAACTGCTGCTATTTATAGCCACTGGAAGTAATTGTATTAAAAAACTCAAACAGGCTGGTTGTACTGAAGTCGATCGATAGATCGACTTCAGTACAGCCAGCCTGCCCATACATGGATCAAAATTCACCCAGTATAGCAGGAACCCAGACTCTGGGGACCCTGATATGAGGGGGTGACTCTGGGGAATCTGATATAAGGGAGGTGACTCTGGGGACCTTGATGTTGGGGGGGACTCTGCGGACCCTGATGTAAGGGGGAAGACTGATGGGGATTCTTGATTATTATTATACAGGATTTATATAGCACAAACAGTTTACGCAGTGCTTTACAACATAAGGGTAGACAGTACAATTACAATACAAATTAATACAGGAGGATTCAGAGGGCCCTGCTCCTTAGCGCTTACAATCTAAGAGGGAGGGTTGAGGGTTGGTACAAAAGGTTATAACTGTGAGGGATTGGCTGATGGACAAAATACATGTACAGTTAGGTAGAGGTAGGATAGGCCTCTCTGAAGAGATAAGTTTTCAGGGATTGTCTAAAAGTGGACAGAGATGGAGATAGTCGGACACATTGAGAAAGGGAGCTCCAGAGGATGGGAGCGGCTCTGGAGAAATCCTCGAGGCAAGCATTGGAGGAGGTGACAAGGGAGCTAGAGAGCAGGAGGTGTTGGGAGGAACAAAGAGAACATTTTGATTGGTACTTTGAGACCAGGTTAGTGATGCAAGTAGGGGCTGAGTTGTGGATGGCTTTCTAAGTTGTGGTGATGTAAGAGGGAATCTGATGTGAACAGGTGGGCTTGTCCTAATGCTGCACTCTATATGTTGTTTTGATGTTGAAATATCAGTCCATCTATGGCCGACTTCAGAAGCAACCCTTACCTTTTATCTTTAATTCTTGTGGTCTATAATTCAAAAGGGGCTCTTGG
The DNA here is from genome assembly GCF_062004578.1 of Staurois parvus. NCBI lineage: Eukaryota > Metazoa > Chordata > Amphibia > Anura > Ranidae > Staurois > Staurois parvus. The sequence continues at coordinate 1,075,954 of NW_028318906.1, read as the reverse complement.
AACCCTGATGTAAGAGAGGATGACTGTGGGGACTCTGATGTTAGTGGGGTGACAATGGGGATCCTGATGTAAGGGGGGGTTCTAAGGACCCTGATGTTAAAGGGGTAGACTCTGGGAACCCTGACATAAGGGGGTGGCTCTGGGTAACCTGACATAAAGGGGGGTGACTGAGGACCCTGATTTTGGAATACAGGGAGGAAGATGCACGGTTAGACAAGCTGAGTCCATAACAGACAGTCAGATCAGGTATAAGCGGAAGGCAGGACAATAGTCAGGTCATAGGCCAGGGTCACAACGATGAAGCAGATCAGGCAGGAGGCAGAAAAAGAGTCCGGTGGACAAGCTGAGGTCAGGGCAGGTAGCAAGCAAACGTGGTCGGAATTAAGCTGGGTCAGGATCAGAGGTCAGGCACAGGAATCAGGCAATAAAGCACATGGAATGCAGTGGACCAAACAGCAATGAGCCAGTGCTACAGCCCTGTTTAAATGGCTCATTAGTGCCAGTATTACTGACAGGCACACACATGGGAATACATGTACACATGTGCGCACATCTGCCTGGCCGGTAGTCTTCCTGCGCATATGCATACGTACTGTATGTGCCTGGGTAAGCCTTACCTGACAGTTACTCTTGACACCTGCACTTTGTACATTACATAATCCTGACCAAAGTGTTCATTGTCCCAAAAGTTTCTGGTTTTAATGAAATTCTTCTCATTCTATAGAGATAAAAATAAAAAAAAACAAAAATCTGCAATCTGTACCACTCTGCACTAAGGTCTTCATCCCAGCTTGTCCCTTTTTTCACACATGTGACAGAGAAGAAAGAAGTGTTTATGAGGTGTGGTGTTAGAGAGATAATATTTATGTGGTAGAAGCCTTTTCCAATGAGTTGTTAGTCCAAACTGTATTTGAGGACATGGCAGCCCAATTATATTAAAACAGAACAGGTAACACATGGGGTTTCCACCATCAACCTGAACAGCATCTAAAAATGCCACGTCTCCTTGCTTCCTGGTCACCAGCACAGCTGCTATTCTTGCCAGTGGTTCTGACGGTATCACCCAGCTTTCCTGGTTCCCTTGGCTCACTCAGCCTTTAGTCACAACACCCTGTTGCACAGGACCACTCCTGGCTTCAGGATAGGGGTTCTCCTGACATCCTGGCTCTCTTGCAGATCCCTGCTGTTCTGTCACCAACTACACATGAACTTTGCAGACATACACACTCTGGCTGCCCCAAGCAAACTCCTTGACTCCTGGAGAAGGTTGGAGTCATCCTGACTCCTATGCAAAGATCTCTTGTCTCTTGGGTGGAGCCCTGATCTATACCCAAGCAGGGGCGGACTGACAACTCATGGGGCCCCCGGGCAATAGGGGATCATGGGACCCCTGTGTCCTTGCCCAAACTCAAAAAAGCCTATGAAAAAAGGTACCAGGGGCATCTCATGGGGCCCCCTACTGACCTCGGGCAGTGCCCAAGTTTACAAATGGTCAGTCCGCCCCTGTACCCAAGCATTCATTATAAGGGTGGTGCCCTCAGAAACAGACCCTGCTGCTCTTTTGCAAAACCTAGACACTGTGTTGAAGACTTCTTCCCAACCAAGACACTTCAAAGTCTCCAGACCCTGATCTGGTAATTACAAATCCTGGAGAAAGATGAAAAACCACATTTCTCTTCTCTAAAATTACATTTTGGAGCCTGCAGTCTGCCTATGTGCAAATCCTGTATCACTTTCTCCTTGGCAAGGCATCGCACTGTCACAAAGTCCAACCAAACATCTGGAATCAAGTAATGTTTGTTATATGATTTATATCAGCAATAAACATGTACAAGCCAATACTATGACCTGTCTCCGTTTTTCACTCTGAATGATAAGAACATTTCTCAAAGATAACTGAGGGCAAAGATCCTTTTGTTTTGTAGACCTTTTCCTGTAAGAGGTTGTAACACCATGGCATACTGATGCAGAGTTTCTTTGGGGCCACAGCACCTGCCTAGTAAGGAATGTAAAGGGGAACGGGTAGGGTTGCCACCTCATCTCTTTAAAAAGTGAGCACATCTTAATTATACAGTTTCTGAGAATAACAATGCAGATAAGGCACTAGGTGAGTTTGATTACCACAGTAATCAGCCACAGAATCTTTGTAATTAACGTGCTCAGTTTCAAAAAGATGAGGTGGCAACCCTAGAAATGAGAGATAGTTTGTGATGCTCATAATTCTGATATTCATGTTTCTTTTGACTTGTAGCTCAGATCTATGACTATTCAACCGTAGAAGTACACGAAGAGTGGTCTGGTCCTTTATGGTGTCAGCTGGAGAAAAATCCTGGGGGGTCATCTACAGTTTTTGATAGGTATTTGTCTAGCTGTGATATTAATTTGGAGGCCTGATGCCTGAGTTTACAAAAATATGTTACAATTTAAACAATTTAGCTATAATAATTGTTTCCTTTTAATTCCAGGTCAATATCTGGCCAGTGGGTCTCATACCATAAACGATGGCATCCAATATTCCTAGAGGTAAGAACTACCATGCTGGACAGGTTGTTCATTTTACTTTCTTGTAGAATTTATGTTAATTTAGAAAAAGGCACAAGAAAATATGATGTAGAACAGAAACAGACAGATACCTATGCCATTCAGGAACTAGCCAGTCCAATCTTGTAGCCAGTAAACATCTTCAGAAGTAAGGTTTATTTGATAATAAGAATTGAAGGACTGGGTTTTAACATGTATTAAAGAACATGTATTAAGGAACATGTAATAAAGTTTAGTAAATCACAGGTAAAAAAAACATCCCCTGCAAGGTAACGTTATAGCGTGCTAGTATGCATTGCATACTAGCACATTATGAAGGAATTACCTTGAAACGAAGCCCTCCATCAGCGCATCGTCACCACTGCCAGGGCTTCCATCTTCAACCAGGCTTCCGAATTTGCGAGATCTGATCATCTGACTGGCCGAGCCTCAATGACGTCACTCATGTCTCAGATAGTGTTAAGCTTTATGTTCGAGTTGAGCCAACGTCGAGAGCGAAGCATTTTTTGTTCTTTTTTTAGGGTCGGCGGTGGTGGCCAGCATCATGATTGACGTCAGAGCTACTTTGGGGGACTTTTTTTTATTTTTAATAAAGGACTTGTCAAAGTCTGTCTCGTGTCATTTTACACTACACTTTTTGTTTTGTGAATGGGTAGCGGTACCATGTACCACATACTCATTCACATGGGGGGGCCAGGATCTGGTGGCCCCTGTTAAATGGGGCTTCCAGATTCCGATAAGTCCCCCACAACCACTGGCCAGGGTTGTGGGGAAGAGAACCTTGTCCCCATCAACATGAAGACAAGGTACTTTGGGGGGGAGCCCCACTGCCCCAAAGCACCCCCCCATATTGAGGGCATGTGGCATGGTATGGTTCAGGAAGGAAGGTGCTTGCTCGTCCCTCCCTTTCCTGACGTGCTGGGCTACATGCTTGGATAAGGGTCTGGTATGGATTTTGGGTGGACCACCACGCCATTTTTTAAAAATGTTAGCGTGGGGTGTTCCCCTCAAAATTCATAACAGACCTGAAGGGCTTGGTATGGAAGGGAAGGGGGCCCCACGTTGTTTTTAAAAAAAAAATTGTCAGCCAATGCTGGCAATTTTTTTTGACATTCATCTGTCAGCGGCGAACGGCTGACAGCTGAAACATAGAAAGAATATTTCACTACTAAAATACTGCATAAATTAATAATATAACTCATGCAGTATTTTAGTAGCTGAGCGGTATCTTATCACATACTCAGATGCGGTAATATACCGCTCAGTAAATTGTCCATGTTCTAAGTTCGTGGTCGAACTTTTAGTAGATTCGAATGTTCGACTGTAAGATGAACAGGGGGGTGTTAGGCCCATCACTAGTCTCAGACCACGGCAGAGTATGCCTTTCCTTCAGGGCGCATGCGCCGTCTCTCAAAAAGAGTGAATATCTCCTAAATGGTGGTTTTACCTACAGCTAAGCTTTATTATAAGCTTACTTATAGGTAAAAGTAAAAAAAAAAAAAAGAGTTGATTACCACTTTAACAAAATACTTTTTTTCAATAGCACAACCATTTATCCCTCCACACATACCAGGGTGTTAGGTGTAATCCTAGACTTTCACTTCTCCTTTTGGGCCCACATCCAATCACTGGCTAAATCTTACCCCCTTCCACTAGCCCAACGTATAAAATTCAAAACACTAATAACAACATACAAAGTCATCCAGAGCACTTCTAGCTACACCACCAACGTCATCTGCAGATATCGTCTAAATCGTCCTCTCTGGTGCAACCAAGACATCTTGCGCTCTAGTTCCTTTGTTACCTCCTCCCATGCTCACCTCCAGGACCTTTCCAGAATCTCTCCCATCCTCTGGAACTCCCTGCCCCAGTATGTCAGGTCAGCTCCTACCCTGTCCACCTTTAGGCAATCCTGGAAAACTCATGAACTCAGGAAAGCCTACCCCACCGCCACCTAAAAAAACTGTAATAGAGTCACTCCCATCAGATCATCCACTCCATATATTAACTTTTGTACCACCTCCTGGCTGTCACAGCCAGCTGCCCACAGTTAAGATGCTGCCAACGGGGACCGAAGACTGGCGGAACAAATGGCTCGGGTGAACGCAGCGCTGGATCCTGGGACAGGTCAGTATCTGTTTTTTAAAAGTCAGCAGCTACAGTTTTTGAAAGCGTGAGAGACCTGGTGACTTTACATTTTTACAAATTTGACTGGAGCTCCTATTTAATGATTAAAATTGTCCTGCTCCTTGCCAATGTTACATTGATGTATCCTCTGTAGTCCTTTAATACCTGTAGTAAAACGTGCCAGTATTCTTTTTCTTTAGTATATTTAGGCATATTCTCCCTCATTAAAGTTGTCATGCTGCTGGCCAGTTTTACTCATCATCTGTGGTCTCTTAGTTCTTAAGATGAGTGTCATAGAAAAGGTCCAGCCGAAAGACAGTTTTGTGTCAGTGGGAACAGGGACAGCATCAGCATACTCCTACTTTAGCAGGCCATATATTAATCTGTTTTTTCTTTGCATTTGTGCTAGGAGGGGAGGATTTGGGGAGGTTCATGCTAGAAAAGATGATATGGTAAGAGGGGAGTGGATCTGTGCTAGGCTTTTTTGTTTTTTTTTGGGGGGGGGGGGAATTTTTGCTAGTAGGGATGATTGGGTTGGGTGTTTTTGTGCTAGGAGGTGAAATTTGGGGAGGGGGGGAGATTTGTGCTAGGATGGGGGATTGGGGAAGGGGAATTTGTGCTAGTAGGGATGATTGGGGGTTTTTGTACTAGGAGTGGAAATTTGGGGGGGGGGGGGATTTGTGCTAGGATGCGGGATTGGGGAAGGGGAATTCATGCTAGTAGGGGTGATTGAGGTTTTTTGTGCTAGGAGGGGAAATTGGGGGGAGGGGCGATTTGTGCTAGGATGGGGGATTGGGTAAGGGGAATTCATGTTAGTAGGGATGATTGAGGTTTTTTGTGCTAGGAGGGGAAATTGGGGGGAGGGGGGGATTTGTGCTAGGATGGGGGATTGGGGAAGGGGAATTTGTGCTAGAAGGGATGATTGGGGGTTTTTGTACTAGGAGTGGAAATTTGGGGGAAGGGGCGATTTGTGTTTGGATGGGGGATTGGGGAAGGGAAATTCATGTTAGTAGGGAGGATAGAGGTTTTGTGCTAGGAGGGGAAATTTGGAGGATAGAGGATTTGTGCTAGGAGGAGAAAATTTTGGGGTTGGATTTGTGCTGGGGGAGATAGAGGCTTTAATTTTAGTGGGGGGTGTGTACTGGGAGAAGGGGGAATTTATGTTTAGGGGGTAAACATGCAAATTAGTGCTTTATTTTTTTTTGAGGGGAGGGGATTTTTGCTGACACATAATGCTCAAACATCTTTGGGGGAGGGGGCGTGATTTGGCATGTTCACCCTGGGCTCTACATGAGCTTGTCCTGGCACTGATGTACAATCAGTGAGCCTTGGCTGCCCATGACCCTGTTTTCCTTCCTTTGACCACTTTTGGTCGGTCCTGACCACTGCAGCAGATCAGGAACATCCCACAAGAGCTGCAGTTTTGGTGTTGCTCTGACCCAGTTTAGCCATTTCATTTTGACCCTTTCCAAAATTGCCCAGATCCTTCCGCTTTCCTATTATTTCTGCTTTCAACACATCGGCTTCAGGGATAACATGTTCATTTGCTGCCTGATATACAGTATCCCACCCACCTTCCATTGTAACAAGATAATCTATGGCTGGCCAGTGTATGTGCAGTTTTTATCAATTACATATGAACTAGCAGCAATCCCACCCCACCCTACATTCCTCATACTGAAGCTACCCCAACACTCCGCACCTTTGACCTTACTACCATCGAAGAAGTCTCCAAGATCCTCTCTGATGCCCGCCTCACCACCTGCCCCCTCGACCCTATCCCCTCACAACTCCTGCAACCTCCCTCCCCCTCCATCCTACGCTCCCTCACCCACATCTTCAATCTCTCCCTCTCCTCCGGCACTTTCCCTTCCCCTCTGAAACATGCACACATCACCCCCATACTTAAAAAGCCCTCCCTGGACCCCAATGACCCGAACAACCTCAGACCCATCTCCCTGCTCCCATTTACATCTAAACTCCTCGAGCGCCTAGTCTACGCCCGCCTATGCTCTCACCTCAACGACAAAAACCTCCTCGATCCCCTACAGTCCGGCTTCCGTCCCCTACACTCCACCGAAACTGCCTTACTCAAACTCTCCAACGACCTGCTAACCGCCAAAGCTAATGGCCACTATTCAGTGCTCCTACTCCTTGACCTCTCTGCGGCCTTTGACACAGTCGACCACCCCCTCCTCCTCAAAAAACTACACTCCCTCGGCCTCAGAGATTCTGCTCTCTCCTGGCTCTCATCCTACCTGTCACAACGCTCTTTCAGCGTTACCTATAATGCCACCACCTCCCTTTCACTCCCCCTCTCTGTTGGGGTCCCTCAAGGCTCTGTCCTCGGGCCCCTTCTCTTCTCCATCTACACCTCCTCCCTTGGCCAACTCATACACTCTCACGGCTTCAACTACCACCTCTATGCCGACGACACACAAATCTATCTCTCAACCCCCCACTTCACCCCCTCGGTCTCCGCCCGAATCACACACCTGTTGAGCGACATATCAGACTGGATGTCGCTCCACTTCCTTAAACTGAACCTCTCCAAAACCGAGTTTCTTGTCTTCCCTCCAGCCCGGACACCACCCCCCATTGACTTCTCCATCATGTCCAACAACGCCACCATAAAACCCGCCCCGCAGGCCAGAATACTTGGTGTCATTTTGGACTCCAACCTATCCTTCCAGCCCCAAGTCCACTCTTTAACAAACTCGTGCAGACTCCACCTCCGCAACATCGCCAAAATACGCACGTTCCTAACTCCAGAAACCACTAAACAGCTCATCCACTCCCTCATCATATCACGACTCGACTACTGCAACTCCCTCCTCACTGGCCTGCCTCGCCGCTGGCTATCCCCGCTTCAGTCCATCCTGAATACGGCTGCCAGACTCATTCACCTTTCCAACCGCTCCGTTTCCGCCACCCCCCTCTGCCAATCCCTCCACTGGCTTCCGATTGCGCAACGGATCAAATTCAAAATCCTAACACTGACGTACAAAGCTGTCCACCATACTGCCCCAAACTACATCACTGACCTAATATCCAAGTACCGCCCGGCACGCACACTCTGCTCCTCACAAGACCTCCTTCTCTCTAGTTCCCTGGTCTCCTCCTCCCATGCCCGCCTCCAGGACTTCTCCAGGGTGTCACACATCCTCTGGAACTCCCTGCCCCAACCCATCAGATTATCACCTACTCTCCTCTCCTTTAGGCGCACCCTGAAAACCCATCTCTTCAGGGAAGCCTACCCCGCCCCCTGCTAACTTGCCGACCTCCTCCACTCTTCCTACCACTCCATCCCCCACAGCTATTTCCTCCTGTGCCACCATCCCCTCCCTCCTAGATTGTAAGCTCGAAAGAGCAGGGCCCTCGATCCCCTCATGTTTTGCATTATATTGGTATTGTTCTGTCACATGTTCTGTTCCCCTCTGTAATGTACAGCGCTGAGCGAACTATTGGCGCTTTATAAATACTGTATAATAATAATAATAATGTGAACATGTGATTTATATTTTTGCATTAAGATCGGACACATTTTGTGTGTCAGCACCGGGCAGAGCTCATCCGGAAGATCACTATGGTACATCCAGTCTTGGACTATTTACTTCAAAGAGGTCTTCTGACTCAGGAACATTATGACACGGTGAAGGCTAAGGAGACAACCCAGGAGAAGATGAGGTGCCTGTATCAGTTTAGCAGGGGATGGAGCAACCATGACAAGGACATGTTCTACCAAGCTCTCAAAGCCAACAATCCTGGGGTCATAGAAAAGCTGGAAGGAACATCATTATCAGGTAAAGTTATCCGCTGATGTTTTGCTTGTATCTTTTCTCCTACTTCGTGGTAAGGCAAGGAAACAAACAAAACCCTGTAGTATATTAACATGCTTTTCCTAAACAAGAATGTTACATTAACCAGATGGTGACCAGCTCATGTAGCTTTTCTGCTACAGGGTGGCTGCTCTGCACAGAATCATGTATGCATAGGTGATTCTGCATTTCCGGGTGGGGGCGCGCCTGCACACACCCGCCCAGCTGTGCTGTGATTTATCATAGCACATACCGATCACCAGGTCCTGGCAAATGATTGACCGGCAGCACCCAACGATTGGCTCTGAGTCTTACAGAACACAGCTCTTTGAGTGTAAACAGCACAGAACTGTGCTCAGTTACACGGGATCTAATTGGCTTTTCATTCCCTGCTAAGCGGGGAATGAAAAAAACTAGATCCCCAATAAAAGCAGCACTCAGTACACACACAAACACTTGTTAGGCACATATTTAACCCCTTGATCACCCTAGATGTTAACCTCTTCCTGCCCAGTGTCATTAGTACAGTGACAGTACATATTATTAACCTCCCTAGCGGTCTGATTATGTCAGTATTTCTGTGCTCAAAGCGGTACATATTTTTTGCATGGAAATATGTATTTTTTTTTATTGTAGGCCTGTAATTTTTAGGAATAACTCACTGAAATCTGTCCGAACAAGAGTCTAGTAAACATCCCGGGTATGATAAAATTTGAAACACGAAATCATAAATTATAATATAATAATCATAAAAAAATAATAATATAATAATAATACATTTAATTCAATAATGTAATCAAACCAAAAAAACTGAAATTTGAAATATAGCTCCAAGTTCGCACATCACTGAGCAAAGTCGCAGAATCGTTTTCAGTGTCTGATGACGAATTTCCCCACGAATCATTATCACTCAATTCTGCAAGTGGTTCTGATTTACGATCGCTGTTCTCTAGCCGGTCTAAAACCACTTTTGACCTAAAGGGACGCTTTTTGGACGCCATGGACATTTCTCCGTTTCCAGGCAGAAAGAACAGTAAAAATGCAGGCAGGGCGCCGGACAAAGCATTCGGGACAAAATGTATGTGAAATGGTTTGATGCAGTAATGTTTTACTATATGATTTTAGTGTATTGAGTAGACGTCACATTTTAAAATTTTTGAATTTCCTGCCGATTCCGTCCCCGTATGTCATGATGCTCGCAGGGAACGGAACCCAGAAGATGGATGCCGGCATCAGCCGGAGGAGATGGCCGGGGACTCTGCAGGGGGGACATCGCGGGAGCGCTGGACAAGGTAAGTGCTGGAGGGAATCTCTGAGCAACGCTGCAGTGTATTCCCGAGTGTAGCTCGGGGTTACCGCTTCTGGTACTGAAAGTTAACCCCGAGCTACACTCGGGAATACAGCCATGGGGGTTTATACTGATCATTGTAATAATGGCACTGGTGATGTCAGTAGAAGTTAGTTCCCACAAAGTGTCAGTTAGTGTCAGATTGGCCCCCGCACTATCACAGTCCCGTTATAAGTCGCTGATCACCGCCATTGCTAGTACAAAAAAAATAAATAATTTTAGTAGATAACCCATAGTTTGTAGACGCTACAACTTTGACACAAACCGATCAATATACATTTTGTGTTTTTTTTACCAAAGACATTTTGACCAAAATGTTTAAGAGATATGATTTTTTAAAAAATTTTTATGAGATATGTTTTATAGCAGAAAGTAAAAAATATTGTTTTTTTTTCCAAAATTGTGTCTTTTTTCTATTATATAATAAAAAATAGAAAAACCCAAAGGAGATCAGATACCATCAAAAGAAAGCTCTATGTGTGTGAAAAAAAGATATACGTTTTCTTTATTTATGCTTTAAAAAAGGCCTGGATTCTTTCCTAGATACACAAAATATAACTGAATACTAACATACATAGATAAAGATGATCGAGGGAATATCCGATTGCCTCTCGGGGGGTCAGGAAGGAATTTTTTTCCCCTGCTGGAGCAAAATTGCCCATGCTTTGCTGGGTTTTTTTTGCCTTCCTCTGGATCAACTGTAGGTGTAGGATTATAACTTTTTTTTATGGTTGAACTAGATGGACTTTTATCTTTTTTCAGCCAGACTAACTATGTAACAGCATTGCATGACCGCGCAATTGTCAGTTAAAGTAATTTGGCGCTGCGTAGCAAAAAATGGCCTACTCATAAAGGGGAGTACATGTTTCAGAAGGCAAGTGGCTAAACAAACTATTTACAAATGTAGAAAAACAATATAAAACACAGAGTACAACAACTATGCATACAACACATACTATTTAAAATTTCTAATTCCAAATAAGTATTGACAATGGTCTGTATGCTGTAGAATTGCAGTAAAAAGTCACTTAGCTTGCATTATAGTTGGTTCACAATCTCCCTGACAAACAGGACTCCAGGCTACTCAACCTATTGCAGGAAACTGGGTTCTCTTGTAGTGTAGATTTACTGTCAACCTCAGGTCAGGTCCCTTCTTTAATCTGGTGGGGTCCCCCTTTCAGCTTTTGTTGCTGGCCCTATATTTACATTGTAGAAAGTTTGGTTAGCCTTTCCCACATGGGCTTATTCCTTTCATCAGTTTCTATTAGAGAAGCATTTTCTAACTCCAAACTCTAGATCAGGGGTGTACTATTCATTTTTGCCAATGGGCCACATGCAAAACTGGGACTGTTCTGGAGCTGGACAGGTCCATATGTACGTAATAGACTACGTATAGAGTACACACACCTGGCACAAGAATGGATACTGTCCATGAAAAAGGTTTCTTTGAGAAGGGCAGTCAGGGGTGGTAAAAATAGATGGCTGAGCTGTGGTTTTGCCTTCCGAATGGCTGCCAACTGTAAAATAACAGCCAGATGGCGCTGTTCACATCCTGTGATCACGATGCATTTTTTATTCGGGTTGCAGAGTTTGACAAGTGGCACAGCTTGTCAAACTCGACTGAGTTTATTGGAACTGCATACAATACATGGGTTTCCAGAGCTGTAGTGCAGCATTATAGGGTTAAAGTGGAACAACACCCAGAAGTGGAAGTTCCGCTTGTTTGTATAATACCCCCTCCACTGCCACATTTGGCACTTATTTGGGAGGAGCGGGTACCTTCCAGAGTGAGGAAGATGACAGCCTCAGAGAGGCATGCTGACAGTGGAGACATAGAGGGTCGGATAGGGACAGCCAAAGGACCATATGTGGTTCAGGGGCTGCAGTTTGCTCAGGTCTGCTCTAAATGGAACTGTAATATAATACAAGTCATGGGTCAAATATGTCAAAAAGTCAGGCTTTTGTTAACCTCTATTGGCATAGCTCTGGGTCATATGTTTGAAAAAATGTGTACTTGCCCAGATATACAACAATTATAGTATCTGTTTCTATATTGTGTCAGAGAACAGAAAAGCAAGTCTTTGTGCAGACATTGTTCCAATTTCATTTTTTTGAGAAGTGTTCACACTAGAAAACTGATTTTCAATCCAGGGGCGGACTGACAACTCATGGGGCCCCCGGGCAATAGGGGATCATGGGGCCCCTGTGTCCTTGCCCGAACTCAAAAAAGCCTATGAAAAAAAAAAAAAAAAAAAAAAAAAAAGGTACCAGGGCATCTCATGGGGCCCCCTACTGACCCTGGGCCCTCGGGCAGTGCCCGAGTTTCCAAATGATCAGTCCGCACCTGTTTTAATCCTAAAACAACAAATGTGTTTTTGTAAGTCTGACAAATCACAGAACCTCCAACCCATTTAGCCAATGATAATTCAGACACCACATAGAAAATGACTTAATTTTTTAAAGCAACCCTCATACCAAACAATCATTCACCATGAAAACAACCACCGCCCATATTTCTACCATTGAGAAGGTGTTTCCATATTTTAGCAAAGTTCATTAGAAACAAATCCAGGCTTGCAACACATTAAAGGCCTTGCATTCCACAGCTCTTGTGGTCAGGGCTGGTGCTAGACTATTTTGCGCCCTAGGGAAGACCAGCTACTTTTGCCCTCCCACCCAAAAAAAATGAACACATTAGAAAATATTAAAACAACAAAACATGAAACTGCTAATGAGTTTTCCTGGAAACCGCCAAACCCAGACACGTCCATCAGATTGCCAGATAGAGAAGCGTGATTGGTCCCTTGAGAGAACATGTCTTCACTGCTCTAGAGTCCAGTGGTGGCGTGCTTTACAACTGCATCTAACGCTTTGGATTGCACTGCACATGATGATGTAAGGCTTGGATGCAGCTGCTCAGCCATGAAAACCCATTACATGAAGCTCTCTATGCACTGTTGTGCTAACTTGAAGGCCACATGAAGTTTGGAGGTCTTTAGCTATTGACTCTGCAGACAGTTGGCGACTTCTGCGCACTTCAGCATGCGCTGACCTCACCCTGTAATTTTACGTGGCCGAGTTGTTGTTGTTCCCAGTTGCTTTCACCTTGTTATAATACCACTAACAGTTGACTGTTGAATATTTAATAGTATGGAAATGTCACAGATGGACTTATTGCACAGGTGGCAACCTATTACGTTACCGTGCTTGAATTCACTGAGCTCCTGAGAGCGACCCATTCTTTCACAAATGTTTGTAGAAGCAGTCTGCATGCCTAGGTGCTTGATTTTATACACCTGTGGCCATGGAGGTGATTGGAACACCTGAATCCAATGATTTGGAGGGCTGTCCCAATACCTTTTGGCAATATAGTGTATGTCACTTTTTGTTTCTGTCATTGGAGGCAGTGACTTCGTACCTGTTAGGACCTGTTTTTTCAGGAACCTTATGTAAATACTAAAATCTGCACTCCAGCCTTGGGACCATACCCCAGCCTCGACCATCCTCTCATATGGAGTATGTTTGGCTATTGGCCTAGAATTTAACAGAACTAACTGCATTAGGACCCATACCTATCCCCTTAGTGTGTGTGTGTGTTTGTGGGTGTAAGTTTACATATCTGGCCCTTCAATAGCCCGTTGTATCTTTCAACCAAACCAGCTGCCTGTGGATGGTGTGGAATGTGGCAGAGCCAGTATACTCCAGAATCTTTGGCCCACTGCTATGCTGCTGATCCAGTGAAATGAGAGCCATTATCCTGAATAGGTATCTGCTGCAGTACAACAATACCTCAATCAATTGTTTCTTAAGGGCAAGGGACCGCAATGAAGTCAACCTGCCTAATCTCTGCAGTCCTCTCACCTCTCCTAATTGTCCCAGTGGAGTACTTTTTATGATGGCTATTGTCGCACTTCTCCACACACTGTACAGATCCCTATTACAGTCTTTAACTTGTTCATGGATATGGGAAATCCTCTCTATTGTGCCCATTCACATGTTTCTTTCTGCTCCAAAAGTCCTGATTGCTTTGGAGTCCAATTGGCCAGGTTCATCAAGACAGGATCAAATGGCACAATTGCAGCCACCTTTGCAATTTAATTTGCCATTCTATTTTACAGTCGTTTTTGAAGTCTGAGAGCACGGGCATATGTGTGCCAACATGCCCCACTTTTATAGTGCACAAGTGGGCTTCTTTCCAGATTGTTGCCTCACCACACAACTTTTCCATCAATCATCCAATCAATGGACCTCCACGTGGGTATCCAAGCTGTCAGTCCATTAACCACTTGCCTAACGGGCACTTATACCACCTTCCTGACCAGGACAATTTTCAGCTTTCAGCACTTTCACATTTTGAATGACAATTGCGCGGTCATGCAACACTGTACCCATATGAACTTTTTATAATTTTTTTAAGACAAATAGAGTTTTCTTTTGGTGGTATTTAATCGCCACTCGGTGTTTTATTTTTTGCATTATAACCATAAAAAGAGCAATAAATTTGAAAAAAAAACTTTTTTCTTTGTTTCTATTATTAAATTTTTCACTGGTGTGTATTGATGAGTCTGCACTGATAGGCAGCACTGATGGGCACAGGTGAGTGGCACTGCTAGGCACAGGTAGATGACACTGCTGGGCACTGATCATCAGTGCCGATCTGTTTTCTGACAATGCTGTGACAGTGCAAGGAAAGTGCAGCCGATAACCGACAACTGCATTTACTCGGTGATCTGCGGTGTCATTGGTCACAGCTGATCACATGGTAAAAGGCCGCTGTGATTGGCCTTTTACCACATCATGTGATCAGCTGTGTCCATGGGACACAGCGATCATAGAGATCGCTGGGTGCGCACCACTGGGAGCGCGCGGGAGGGAGCCTTTTGGAAGGATGTCATATGACGCCCTCCCAGAACTGGACAAGTGTGCTGTAGCCGTCATTCGGCTATAATGCGGTTGCCAAGTGGTTAAAGACCACCCAGCTGTCAGCTTAGATAGTGACATAGGAAGAAGAATCCTGCTGAAGTGTCTTTACTACAGCTTTCAATTCTGCACACTGACTGTATCCTTCTGCATCACTGTGCCTGTATTTGGGTTGTAGGCTGCTGCTGTCCATAAATTCCCAGATGAGGTGGCTTAGAAGCCAGTAAACCATGCTGACTCTTCATTCATGATGGAACCTTTAGAGCGCTTTAACCACTTGGCAACCCCGCTATAGCCGAATGACAGCTACAGCATGGTTGTCCAGTCCTGGGAGGGCGTAATATAGCTAAATAATAGCTACAAAAAATAAAAGAGTGACTTAGCTGAATAAAACGTCCATAAAGAGTCCATATATGTAAAATCAATCAATTTGTAATAAAGATTCTTCCATAATTCATCTGTTTTCTTCTTGTGTTGATATCCCAAACACCATCAAGTAAAATAGTGCACATAACATATAGTGCCACCTCAGTGCTCACAGACCTTTCACCTCGGAGCACATGGAAATGTGCTTTATGATATCAAATAGGCAAAGGGATTCTTCACTTTTTCAATCCACAGCCATGTGATAGTAATCAAACACCTTTGAGCTTTCAGTAGATTGTCAAACTAGAGCCAGGGATTGGTCCCTTTAAAAAGTTGATGGAGGTCACGCATTCCTATCCTTGAAAGGGAACAAAGGACACTCTCATGGTGGAGTATGTAGTAATATAAAAAGTTATTAAGAAGCAGTAATAAAGTCAGTAATGTAGTAAATGAATAAAATGCCATAAAATCATCAGATGCCGGCTTCACTTGTCAGCTGAACTCACTATTCATGTCTTATGCATCTGATGATTTTATTTTCCTTTTTGCTTGTGTGCGTTTTGTGTGTGTGTGTTTTTTTTTTCCTCTCACTATTGAGGTAGCACAGGGGTTTCACTCCTATTTTCAACTAGTTGATCAATACTAGTTTTTATATTTTTTTGCAATATAAATGAAAAAAGGCTGAAATTAAAATATATATATATTTTACTTTCTGCTATAAATCATATCCAATGAAAAAATTTAAAAAATAAATACAATTTCTTCATAAGTTTTGGTCAAAATGTATTCTGCTATATGTTTTTGATAACAAAAATCTCAAGTGTATATTGATTGGTTTTCAGAAAAGTTATAGTGCCTACAATCTATGGTATATACTGTATACTGACATTTGTTTTAATTCTACTAATAGCGGTGATCAGCGATTTATAGTGGGACTGTGATAGTGCGGTGGGCAATCTGACACTAACTGATGTGGGTGGAACTGACTAATTGCCACTGATATCAGCAGTGACATTAATACAGTGATCAGTGATAATACTATACACTGTCTGGAAAGGGGATAACATCTTGGGCAATCAACAATGTTTACTATGTGTAAAGTGTGCTGATTTTTACTAATGATCTTTCAGTTTTTCATCCCTGATTTGCAGGGATGAGAAACTGAGAGATTGCTCCCTCTGTACAGAGCTCTGTGTTGTTTATCAACACAGAGTTCTGTGCTGTTATTGTACACAACCGATCAGCGAGTCCCAGCCATGAATCATTGGCCAAGACTTGCTGACAAGCTCCCACTGTGTATAATCATAGCAGGTGCCGGCGGTAGGCAGTGACACACGGGTACATCGCTTTGCCTACATTGCAGGTGGGCATAAAGTGTAACTTTACTTTGGGCGCCCTGAGACTTTTATTCCACACTGCCATACCTGTCTATGGGGGTTCTGGTGCAGCAGCACTGGAAGCATTACTCTGTTTGGGTAAATCACAACCATGCTCTCCTAGTATAGCACTGAGCCAATTTGCTAGTCTTCCTCAATCTCCAACTCTGCCAGGGCCAACATTAACCTGCGGAAGCTCAACCCTATACCCCACACTCCACTGTGCAAAGTTCAGGGAAACAGGGACTAGAGGTCCACAAGAGGGCTAGTGGGTACTCTGGCTTTACAAATAGTACAGCTGGATCCATAGGGGGTACAACAACCACCAGTTTTTCCCAGTCTCAATTTCTGGTTGGTATGTCCTATGCAGCTTCTCACTCTGACAGCAGTTCAAACAAGAAAGCCCTATGTGATGGACATCGTGCCCATAGGCTGGCCTCTTTGCAAAATTCAAGACAGGTCACACAAAAAGCAAAGAACAGATTATGACCCACATTTCAGGGAAGAGCCATTTTGCACAGGTCAGAAAAACAGATCATTGTCAATCAGAAGCAATCTTTCTCAGTGCAGCTCTATGCTGGCTTTACCATGTACTCCCTCTTAGATGTTGAATTTCTTTGTATCACCTTCTTAGGAATTCCCAACTCTTATCAGCATTCAATCACAATGACTTTGGCCTTAGGCCTGCCTCCTTCTCCACATCAGCCATTCCTGCCAACTACACTAATTCTGTAAGTGTAGCACTAGTTACTCTTCAAGGTGAAGTCTCTTAGATAATGCTCCAAAGGAAAAGAAGGCTATTCAGGACCATCTTCTGTTCACTGTAACCAGCCAGGCCCTCTCAAACAAGCCTGCCTGCCACACACATGCACAGATGATGGTTTGAGACATTAACACTCCATCCTTTCTATACAAGTCCAAAACAACCCCCATGTGCCTGGAGCACACTGCATGTAGTACCCTGCAATACAGTCGTGGTTCAGATTAGAGTTCCAAAAGTCTAGTCAAGCACACAGGCCCATAGGAGTCATGGTCACCTGGTGTGTGTTCCATTGAGGGGGGGGGGGTCCTAGTCACGCAACAGTGCTCCATATCCAAGGTATTGGCTGTGCATTCTGCTTTGTTACAATTATCCTTTTTATGTAAATCAAGGGAAATTCGTCCACAAGAGTGAAATCAGTGCATCTACTGTGCATACTATGAATATATTATTTATGGTTATACCACTGAATGGAGGGCCTTTTCTGGGTTCACATTTCCACTAAAAGGTCATGGAACGCTTAAGAAAGCTCCCTGCCAATATGTATGGAACAATATGTACAATATGTATGGAACATTCTCAGCTCTCTTCAAGGCCACCAACCTGTTGCTAAGCCCTTCCTTTGTGCCCCCATACAAAGAAATTAAGGGTGTCACTTCAGGCTCTGGTAGGTCCTTACTTATATGCTGATAACCGCTGGGAGTGCAGGCAGGGAAAGAACTCATCCCAGTTCCATAGAAGTCAATAAGGAAGGAAAGGAAGTCTCAGACTAGACTCCATCCGGGCCACACCCCCAAAACATTTTGTCCCACCCACCGGGCTTAGTCATTCCCCTGACACACATCACACAAAACCCCCATGTAATGAGTAGATGCAGCTTTAGCCTAGAGTACATCCTGGCCACACAACCAACATGTTTTGGCCCACCCATTCATGGAAATTAAAGTCTCATGGGCGGAGTGAAACATGTCAGAGGTGTGGCCTGAACAGAGTCTAGGCTGAGGCTGCTTCCACTCTTTACATGTGGGTTTTGTGTGATGTGCATCATGGGAATGACTAAGCCCTGTGGGTGGGGCAAAGCATATTGGGGTGTGGCTTGCATGGATTCTAGGCTGAGGCTGCTTCCACTCTTTAGATGGGGGTTTTGTGTGATGTGTGGCTCTTGGAACTTCTTTTCCTTGATCATCAAGCCCTTTCTTTACCTTAGCACTATGTGGGAATTTATCAATTCTGTTGCACAGTAAGGTGAGCTCCACAGAAGTCAATGAGGAAGGAAAGGAATTTTCAGCCTAGACTCCATCCAGGCCACACCCCCAACGTGTTTTGCCCTTCCCACAGGGTTTAGTCATTCCCTGACGGACATCACACAAAACCCCCATGTAATGAGTGGATGCAGTCTCAGCTTAGACTACATCCAGGCTACACCCCCAACACATTTTGCCCCACCCATTCATGGAAATAAAAGTCCCATGGTCCAGGTGAAAAAAATGTCAGAGGTGTGGCCTGGACAGAGTCTAGGCTTAGGCTGCTTCCACTCTTTAGATGAGGGCTTTGTGTGATTTGTGGCTCCTGGAACTTCTTTTCCTTGATCATCATGCCCTTTTGTTACCATAGCACTATGGGGGAATTTATCGATTCTGTTGCACAGTAAGGTGATGATAAACAGGAGCAAAGAAACAGTTCATGTGATACATTCATTACAGGAGTTGTGAGGGACCGCCGAGCGGCACCACTAGCACTCCACTGGTCAGGCGTGCCCAGAGCGCGGAGTCTAAGCCCCAGGGTACTTGTTCACCAGGGCCCCTGATGGTGGGGATGGACTTGTAGTACCCCGAGACCAGGTCGCCTCTGCTGAGCACACCTGTCAGTGGTAGTGGTGTTCGCCAGGGGCTCCAACCAGGGAGAGCCAGATGTGAGGAGGTCGGGTGACCCCGATGGGATGGATGGATGGATGGCTGAGCAAGTGCGTAGTCAGACAGGCCGAGTCGGTATTGTAGAGGACGGTAAGGTACAAGGGAGCAGGCAGAGAATCGTCGGGTCACACGCCAGGTCAGCAGCAGGAGGTCAGATCTAATAAGGGGCATCCAGGGAGAGAGGTCAGGCAAGCAAGGGTCTGGGCAGGAGAAATCAGCAAGGTCAAAGGCAATCCGGGTCAATAACTTACTAGGCACAGGTACAGGAACACAGGAAGCAGGTAAGACCAGAAGGCAACGAAATGACAGCTCAGGGACCTTTAAATATCCCGCCCTGCGCTGCCATTGGTGCCCAGCGGGCGGCCGCGGCTTCTACTGCGCATGCGCGAACTCGAACGCCGCGGCCGGCCCGGACCTAGTGCCCGTGCGCTGGGTGGAGCAGTGCGCCTGCGCCGAGCCCATCGCGGCGGGGATCGAGGAGATCCCTGACAGGAGTACAGCTTGAGTAATACATTTTTTCCATTAGCTGCTTTAATATCTCCCTAAGACTGAATGAAACCTGACCCTAACCCCTTCATAATGCTGCTGCTGTTTGGAGTGAAAATATACTATATTGCCAAAAGTATTTGGACGTCTGCCTTTCCATGCACATGATCTGTAATGGCATCCCAGTCTTAGTCCATAGGGTTTAATATTGAATTGTCCCACTCTTTTTATAACAGCTTCAACTCTTCTGGGAAGGCTGTCCACATGGTTTAGGAGTGTGTCTATGGGAAGGTTTGACATTTTTGAGGTCAGGTACTGATAAGAACGAAAATGCCTGGCTTTCAGTCTCCGCTCTAATTCATCCCAAAGGTGTTCTGTTGGCTTGAGGTGCAGGCCAGGCAAGTTCCTCCACACCAAACTTACTCATCCATGTCTTTATGGACCTTGCTTTGTCCACTGGTGCGCTGTCATGTTGGAACAAGAAGGGATCATCCCCAAACTGTTTCTGCCAAGTTGGGAGCATGAAATTGTTCAAAATGTCTTGGTATGCGGATGCCTTAGGAGTTCCCTTTACTGGAACTAAGGGGCCAAGCGCAACCCCTGAAAAACAACCCAACACCATAATCCTCCCTCCACCAAACTTTACATTTGGCACAATGCAGTCAGGCAAGTACCATTCTCCTGGCAACCACCAAACCCAAATTGCCAGACAGAGAAGAGTGATTCATTACTCCAGAGAACATGTCTCCCCTGCTCTAGACTCCAGTGGCGGTGTGCATTACACCACGGCATCTGCCGGTTTGCATTGCACTTGATGATGTAAAGCTTGTATGCAGATGCTCAGCCATGGAAACCCATTCCATGAAGTTCTCTACACACTGTTGATGTGCTAATCTGAAAGCCACACAAAGTTTGGAAATCTGATATTGACTTTGCAGACAGTTGGTGACTTCTATGCACTGTGCGCTTCAGCATGCACTGACCCCACTCTGTCATTTTACATGGCCTACCACTTCATGAAGTTGCTGTTGTGCCCCGTTACTTCCACTTTGTCATAATAACACTAACAGTTGACCATGGAATATTTAATAACAAGGGAATTTCATGGATGGACTTATTGCACAGGTGGCAACCTGTCACGGTACCACACCTGAATTCACTGAGCTCCTGAGAGTGACCCATTCTTTCACAAATGTTTGTAGCAGTAGTCTGCATGCCTAGGTGCTTGATTTTATACACCTGCAGCCATAGAGGTGATTGGAACACCTGAATCCAATGATTTGGAGGGCTGGACCAATACTTTTGGCAATATAGTGTGTGTATTCAGCAATAAATCTGTTGCATTCAGCTGCACAGGAATTCATTACAGGGTCGCAAATGCACTCTAAGCCTGTCACCGAAATTTTGTTAAATGAGAGGCAGCCTGATTTCAATCCAACTGCACCACTAATTTCCTTGATAAATGCCCTTTAACGACTTCTCAGCATCAGTCAGCATGCCAGACAGTGTGATAAAACTGTAGCCCTTTGCCTATTTCACAGAACCTTCACATCTATGACTGTACAAGGTGAGTCAAGAAAGTAATGAGAATGATATTTAAAAAAAATATTTTATAGAAAAACTTTACAGTTGAACATTGTCTCCTTAGTATGCACCTTGTGACTATACACAACACTCCCAGTGATTTTTCCATTCTTCTGGTGTTCTGAGACTTGTGATCTGTGATCTCTTAGATTGTAAGCTCCTAACCCTCTTGTATTGAACTGTATTGTTGCTGTATTGTCTCCCGTTATATTGTAAAGCGCTGAGCAAACTGTTGGCGCTATATAAATCCTGTATAATAATAATGATCCACCTAAATATATTATTTTTTTCCAGCCGAACTGAATAAGATGACACACAACACATTAACAGGTTAGTAGGACATTCAAATTTGATATCAAATCTCTTTTGTTCTTTGGATAATTATTTTGTTCTGTTGTAGCCTGGATGGTGAGTGAATATTTTGAATTCTTCTACAATATTCCTGTATTTCATAGGGTATTTTACTTTGATTAAATTCTGGGTGCTTATGGTTACAACTCAACATTTATGACTCTGTCTTATAAATACTATTTTATGTGTGTATAAAAAATAAAATATTTTCCTTTCTCTTATAAAGACATTAAAAAGGAATACAAAGAGTCCATGAAAAGGAAGTTCCAGCGAGATAGAGAATATAATTCTTGTAGGGGGAAGACCGTTAATCTACAGGAAAGATACACCAATTTATTCATGAGAAAGGGATCCCAGAAAATTGAAGAAATAGATCAAGAAATAATGTTTACAGGCAAAAGACATCTACCAATCATGGAGAAAAGATCTGTAGATAAATACTCCCCAACCACAATCCAGGCTCTCTTTGACCCTGATGAAGATGGTAACATTCCTCACATTGTGGTGTTAGAAGGAGCTGCTGGGATTGGAAAAACAATGACCTCTAAGAAGATCATGCTGGAATGGGCCTCTGAGAAACTCTGGAAAGACAAGTTTGACTTTGTGTTTTTTCTGAGCTGTAGAGAAATCACAGCCATCACTAGAAACAAAAGCCTTGTGGGACTTTTATCCAGTACCTGCAGACTGCAGTTTTCAGATGACTTTGTGTCTATTCTGAAGGATCCTCGAAATGAAAGAAAACATCTCTTTATAGTTGATGGTTTTGATGAACTGAGGTGGACTGTGGAGGAGGAATTTGAGGGTTGTCTTGACATTTCTATGGAAACCCACAAAGAAATAATTCTCCAAAAACTGCTCAGGAAAGAGGTTCTCCAACAATCTTCTCTGATTATCACTACAAGGTCATTGGCCATGAAGAAACTTAACAAATTCATTGATGACTCTAGCATTGATTATCGCTATGTGGAAATCCAGGGATTTACAAGGAAGGATCGTAAAGAATATGTCCATAAATTCTTTGGAAATAAAGAAGATGCAAACAAGGTTCTTAGTATAATAAAAGACAGTGAAATTATCTACACCATGTGTGCTATCCCCATCACATGCTGGATTGTGTGCACTGTATTAAAACAAGAAATAAAAAACGATTTGGATTTAATTCAATTTAAAACAATGACTTCTATTTACCTTCTCTATTTAGAAGTTTTATTAAACCACCATAGCAAAAAGGACCAACCTGTGGATAGGAAACTCCAAGCCTTACACACCTGTCTAAAGAAGTTGTGTGCTCTTGCTAATGAAGGAATTTTGAACCAACAAATCTTGTTTGAGAAAGAAGATCTAGAAAGACATGGACTTTCCCTGTCTGATGTGGAGTCTGTGTTTCTGAATGAGAACATCTTTCATTGGGACATCCGCACCCAGACCTGCTACAGCTTCATCCACCTGAGTGTACAGGAGTTCCTTTGTGCTCTGTATTATGTGCTCGATGATGGTTCTGGAAATGAGGAAGGGGCCTCTGAAGTGAGAGAAGACCCTTCACTCCCAGAAATCTGTAAAGTGACATCACTCCTAGACTTATCATTTGATCATTCACATATAGCTTTAGCTGTGCAGTTCTTGTTTGGTCTCTTAAATGAAAGGGAGGTTAAGGTGTTCACAAAGAGTACAGGCATCAACATCTCACTGCGAGCTGGATCTGTAATAAAAGAATGGGGTATGAAGGACATCGATGGGAATTTCACGACTCATGCTATTTGTTGTCTGTATGAGACTCAGGATGAGGACTTCATAAGGAGAACTCTGTCTTCATGTTCAAATTTGATGGTGTATGGCTATTCTACTGAATACATGCATATGGACAGTAATTATTCCAAGCAATTGAGCTATTGCTTGAAAACTTTGAAGAGTGAAAGTTTTCAGTCTTTATATTTTCAAACTGTCACAGTGGATTCCGAGTGCCAGAAAATTGTATCTCCATTACTACACAGGTGTCAGGAGGTTAGGTAAGTGAGTGTGAATATTTCCTAAATGAATTCAGAAAAACGAAGTTCAATCTTAACATTTTATAGGCTGTAGTCGGCAGGAACCTGCATACAGTATAACAGTAATTTTCAGAAGTTTTCTCCACACTTGTACCATACTTGTTAGAAGGCCTGGAAACGAATACCTTTCTCGTTCCAAAAGGATGGTTACAGATAAGTAGCCCTACTGTCAAGGTCAAGCAACTTAGACCCCCAACTGAGGTAAGATTGTCCCCAGGTAGTTACACTTACTTACTGTAGTTCCTTGTAGAAAGGTGATCTAGCACATGGATGTTTTTATTGCAGAATTTGAGGTGAAAAGGTGAAATACTCAAAGCACAGTTCCTACTGCTTCCTAGGCTGATATTGTCCAGTACGCTGGTGTTCCTCACAGGAACAGTTTGGCAATGTCTTCCCCAACCAACCAGCTTTTTATAGACAATTGCCCACTGAGGACCTGGTCCTTAAGTGTTGTCCTTAGCCCCAGGATTAAAGTACAGGCTACTTCCTGTCAAAAAAAACACCCTTCCAAAAAATTTCCCTGCCTGTCAAAGCTTGGTCCAGTCCTCTGATGACAACTCACCGGGGATTGTCCATCCAAGAAACAGGCAATGTTACTCATATTATACTGTTAACACCACACCCCAGAGCCTAGTCTGGTAGATAATGTAACAGAGAAAACCCCAGAGTGGGGATGAGTCAGACACACCTGAGTTTGATTCAAGGAGGCCAAACATTTCAAAAGTACAGATGGTGAATGCAAACCCACTGAGGTCAATAGGATGAGAAGTTGTCAAATCAATTTTCTCCAATTTTAGGATTAATAGCCATGGAATAAATGGGGGTGGGGGCACTGTCACAGGGGACATGTACCAATGCAAGAAAGCTTAAAAAATACTGTTGTTCAGGTAGCAATAAATTTAATAATGCTGAAAGAGTAATATTAAAAATGCACTATTCTTTAAAAAAAAAACTGCTTGGGGGTCCCTTAAACCTGCCTGAAGTGGGGCACCTCTGCCAAGTAAACAAAGTAGTTCAGCACAACTGAGGCCACATGATCTCAACATGGAGGTACTATGTACCCTTTACTCATTTACAAAGTGAGAGCTAGAATCTTCAAGCCTCCTTTAACAATAAGGAGGCCCCCATATCCTGGCCTACCTATATGAATGAGTAATGGGTACATAGTGCCCCTGCCTATTCACAAAACAAAAATCAGTGGTAAATTTATAAAATGTTTTTGCTAACGGTTCTCTGTTTCTTATCCCTGCTTTGTAGGGATAAGAAACAAAGAGATTGTTTCCTCTGTACAGTGCCTGTGTTAATTGTCAGGGCTCTGGGCTGTGATTGCACACAGCTGATCAGCAGATCATGGCCATGAATCATTGGCCAGAACTTGCTGACAGACTACCATTGTGTACAATCACAGTGAGTGTGTCAGGGATCTCTCCCTCATTCAGCCGTGCGTGGGCGCCGGATCCCTTCTGGCCGCAGTGGTGTGAGTGCGCGGGAGCGTGCGGGCATGCATGAGCAGGAGCGTGCTAGTGCGCACATGTGCACTAGTGTACACGTCACTGCAATGCGGGCTATTTAAACCACCAACACAGTTTAGCCTATGCCTTCTGGTCTAGAACGTTCTGCACTCCATAACCTGATTCTGTTGCCTGTACCTGATCTGACCCTGCCTAAGAATATCCATGCAAAAAAAAAACATATAAATAGCCATAGCAGCATAATATCCCCTTATCAGGGTGGACTGACAACTCATGGGGCCCCTGTGTCCTTTCCCAAGCTCAAAAAAGCCTATGAAAAAGGTACCAGGGGCATCTCATGGGGCCCCCTACTGACCCCGGGCCCTCGGGCGGTACCCGAGTTTCCAAATGGTCAGTCCGCCCCTGCAACTGCCCCTTATAGTATGCAGTGCCTCAATCCAGAGCACTAAGTGTAATTTTTGTCTGTTTTCCTATTCATCTCTTATCAGAGTGAATAATTTCTTATGAATTTTCCTGACCCAAAGAGAAAAAAATGTGACAGGGGAGGGCACAGCCTGTAATGGACAGCCTCTAATTGTTCCTGAAGGGGGTGTGTCCCTTTCCTCCACTCAGCTGTCAGATCTTTCCTCACTGAGTATAACTTCAGGTCCCCACCCCCTGTTTTTCAGAGCTGAGCGATCTTGTGTACATTTGGAATATTGAATGGATTTAGGGAACAGACGGCTATAGATAAAAAGGTACAAATGTAGGGAGGATGTAGGAGGTGTTTTATCTGTGTATCACCTGAGGCTAGTCACGTCACTGGGTATATGTAAGGGTTTACAACCACTTTAATGAGAGGGTGTTGGATTACCTCAGAAAGAAGAGGGGGATGGATTATCTTTGTAAAAAGATTGTGTTGGGTCACCTCAGTAATGAGATGGGGTTGATTTATTTGGGTAATGAGAGGAAGTTGGATTACCCCAAGAATATGTGGTAGTTGGATCACTTCAGTAATGAGAGGGGGTTGGATTACCTTGGTAATGAGAGGGAGTCAGATTATCCCAAGAATGAGAGGCGGTTGAAGTACTTCAATAATGAGAGGGGGTTGCATTGCCTCAGTAACGAGAAGGGGTTGGATTATATCAGTAAAAAAAAGGGGGTTGGACTACCAATGAGAGGGGGTTCAATTACCTCAGTAATGAGAAGGGATTGGGTTACCTCAGAAAGGAGAGAGGGTTGGATTACCTTGGTACTTAGAAGGGGTTGAATTACCCTGGTAATTTGAAGGGGTTGAATTACCTTGGTAATGAGAGCTAATTGGATTATCTTGGTAATGAGAGTTGATTGAATTACCTCAGCAATGAGAGTTGATTGGATTACCTCAGCAATGAGAAAGTTGGATTACCTCGGCAATGAGAGGGGGTTGGATTACCTCGGCAATGAGAGGGGGTTGGATTACCTCGGCAATGAGAGGGGGTTGGATTACCTCGGCAATGAGAGGGGGTTGGATTACCTCGGCAATGAGAGGGGGTTGGATTACCTCGGCAATGAGAGGGGGTTGGATTACCTCGGCAATGAGAGGGGGATGGATTACCTCGGTAACGAGAGGGGTTGGATTACCTCGGTAACAAGAGGAGGTTGGTTTATTTTGGTAACAAGAGGGGGTTGGTTTATCTTGGTAATGAGAGGGGGTTGGATTACTTCGGTAACGAGGCGATTGGATTATCTTGGTAAAGAGAGGGGGTTAGATCACCTTGGTATTGAGAAGGGGCTGGATTACCTTGGCAATGAGAGGGGGCTGGATTACTTTGGTAATGAGAGGGGATTGGATTATCAAGTAATGAGAGGGGATTGGATTATCAAGTAATGAGAGGGGGTTGGATTACTTCGGTAATGAGAGGGGGTTGGATTACCTTTGTAAAGAGAGGGGGTTGGATTACTTTGGTAGTGAGAGGGGGTTGGAATATCTAGTATGGAGAGGGAGTTGGATTACTTTGGTAATGAGAGGGGATTGAATTATTTAGTAATGAAAGGGGGTTGGATTACTTTGGTAATTAGAGGGGGTTAGATTACCTTGGTAAAGAGAGGGGGTTGGATTACTTTGGTAATGAGAGGGGTTGGAATATCTAGTAATGAGAGGGGGTTGGATTACCTTGCCAATGAGAGGGGATTGGATTATCTTGCTAATGAGAGGGAGTTGGATTATCTTGGTAATGAGAGGGGGTTGGATTACTTTGGTAATGTGAGGGGGTTGAATTACTTTGGTAATGAGAGGGGGTTGCATTACTTTGGTAATGAGAAGGGGTTGGATTACCTTGGTAATGAGAAGGGGTTGGTTTATCTTGGTAATAAGAGGGGGTTGGATTATCTTGTTAAAGAGAGGGGGTTGGTTTATCTTGGTAATGAGAGGGAGTTGGTTTATCTTGGTAATGAGGAGGTTGGCTTAGCTTTGTAATTAGAAGGGGTTGGATTACCTTGGTAATGAGAGGGGTTGGATTATCTAGTAATGAGAGGGGTTGGATTATCTAGTAATGAGAGGGGTTGGATTATCTAGTAATGAGAGGGGGTTGGATTATCTAGTAATGAGAGGGGGTTGGATTATCTAGTAATGAGAGGGGGTTGGATTATCTAGTAATGAGAGGGGGTTGGATTACCTTTTCAATGAGAGGGGGTTTGAGTATCTCAGTAATGAGAGAGGGTTGGATTACCTTGGCTGTGTCCTTAACCTGGGGTACTGAAACTAAAACTAGAGGCTCATCCATCCTCCAGTGGGGAACGTAATGACTGATGAATAACCAAGTGAATATTCTTGATTGGATGTCTTTGAATAACATATGCATTCATCATTTGTGACATATTCTGTGCAGCCATCACGGGAGTACATGGAGACATAAAGAGGCAGCAAAGTGGCTGCAGGAGATCAGCAGGGCTCAGAAGGAAAAAAGGTCAAAATATTATTTAATGGACAAAAAGCATGACAAAGGTTTATGATACGCAGTGCGCAGAGCAAAATTATTATCCAGTTTGGGTTTACATTTACAGTACTTCAAATGTTGATTGTCACATTTTCTTTCTTTTTATCAGAGGTACAATGTGTAATATATTCTTGGTGGTAAAGGTCATATACATTTTCTTTTAGCTTTGTGAGTTGTACATTTCATAGACGGCATGGTGAAGATAATATGGGCGAGGACAGAGCAGAAGATGAAGAAATGTCCATCTCTTCAGAAGATACAATGAAGCCTGCTAATCTTTCCTTTCTAATTAACCCAGAGAGTAATATTCAGGATTTATGGTAAGAGAAATCTATGATTCCTGCAGTAATCAGTAAATGTTACATCTTCTGATTATTCCCGTCTCTTGGTGTTTACTTGTAGCTCTGGGTGTCTTCCATCCTCATGATGTAGAATCTTCCATCACCTGTCCTCTTCTCATATATTCCCCCTTTGTTAACTCATACATGAGCCTCAGGTTTCTTCCTCATGCCTTGGGTGGTTTGTAACGTTTTTTTTTTACAGGTACCCACTCCCACTTCCGGTCCGATCGCCTAGGTGTCCTCCCTCCCTGTAATCTTTTGGGACACGTGACAGGTCCCAGAAGACTACAGGACCATTCATGAAGCACAGCGCTACTCACACATGCGCAGTGGGTACCCGGCTGTGAAGCCGCAAGCTCTCACAGCCGAGTGCCCACACTGAAGATGCCGGCGCCTGGAACACAGAACGGCTGGTGAAACGGGCTGCGGGGGACACACCACGGGACAACTGTCAGGTCAGCAGTCTTTCCCATGATTGTGATTCCCACTGAACCAGACTGAGAGACCATTTAAAGGCTCAGAAACCCTTTGCAGGTGTTATGGCTTAATTAGCTGATTGGAGTGGGACACGTTGAGCCGAGAATATTGCACCTTTTCACAATATTCTCATTTTCTGAGATTGTGGATTTGGAGTTTTCATGAGCTGTAAGCCATAATCATCACAATTCTGACAAATCACGGCTTGAACTATCTTGCTTTGCATGTAATGAGTCTATCTCATATATTAGTTTCACCTTTTAAGTTGCATTACTGAAATAAATGAACTTTTGCACGATATTCTAATTTTTCGAGTTTCACCTGTACTAACACCATCTGTTGATGTACCATATAACTTCAGAATAAGCTCTTTCTGGACTGTCTGCACCTATAATTACTGCCCTGTTAATGTACAGTGTGCCTTTAGAATAAGCGGTCACTGTCTGCACCTACTATTACTGAATAAGCTCTAAATGGATTGTCTGCATCTACTATTATTGCCTTTTGATGTAATGCGTACTCCTTCAGAATCTGCTCTCCCTGGGTTATTTTCAACTCCTTTTTTTTTTTCTTTTTTTTTTTTTACTCTTTGCTGATCAAGGCCAATGATAAGCTGTAAGCTTGGTCCAACATTCTTCAACAACCAAACTAATTGGGTGTTTGGTCATGTTTAGCATCTGGCTACAGAAGGGTATTGCTACCTCTGCATATATTCTCCAAGCTCAGGGCTTTTAGCTGCTAGGAAGCTGATGACTGCTAGCCTCCTTACACCCATGATTCATCTTTGCCTGGCCCACTCAGCTTTTATCTGGAGTTCCTAGCTGACAAAGGTGAAAGTACACTAAGGGGTCAGGATGGTCAAAAAAATAGTGTAGGGTCTCCCTAAAACTCATACCCAGTTCTTTGGGTCTGGAATGGCTTTAAAGGATAAGTTCGCCTTTGGGAACATGTTACATATTCCACCCGTTTTTAGGGTGGAACATGTAACATGTTTCCAGTGCGGGTGCTGCACTCTAGGCAAGACCAGCCCCCTAAAAAAAAAACCAAATAAATAAAACATTTTAAAAACAGTAGAACATATTAGATCAACAAAACATGAAACTGCTAAAATTATTTTAATTTGCAAAAATAAGTGCCATAAGGTGCCACCAGCATCGATATTAAAGGCAAAATCAGTGTCACAGATGGACTGTATCTGTGGCTGGCAGTGGCAGGGTGACAGTTGCAGTGAGTGGAGGATGATGGATCCACACTCTGACAGATCCCAGGCTGGAATTCCCCAGCCAATGGGGGGAGATAAAACGCTATAACAGCAGGCAGCCCAGCCCACACACAGAGAACACCTGAACGGAGTGGTCCCACACAGTGACAGATCTGACACAGCACACCCCCACCAACACTGACACCAATCAGCAGGCTCTAGAAGAGCAGGCTGTGGGGTCATGATGATGTCATCACTCACTGACACATTGCACATGTGATGGATGGCTGGCCGGGTCACACTCACACAGACAGGAGACATCAGAGTCAGACATTATCTTCCTCCACAGGCACAGCTCCGCCTCTGCTGATGATTGGGAAGAGAAGGAATGGAACTCCACAGTGATCAGCAGCCACCAGCCGGCCTGCAGTTAGGGACTGAGTCTGAGAGGAACATTGAAAGGAGCGGCAGATCAGCTTCTACACTGGCCCCAGACACCAGGCATCTTCCTCTGTCTTTTCTTCCTCCCCTCAGCTGAAGGATCATTTATGAGATGGCAGCGTCCGACACAGATAAAGTGACGGCTTGTGCTGCACCTAGGTGGCAGTGCCTCCTAGGCGGCCACCTAGTTTGCCTAGTGGAAGCACTGGCTCTGTCTGTGGGATGAATAAAGATCATCAGTAGAAAGTGTTTGAGCTGAGTTTAACACCTGTCTGTACTCTCTGTCAGCAACGATCCTCCCTGGTGTTCTGAGCAGTTTAAGGTCCTGTCACCTACCCAGACCAATCCAAATGGGACTCCAGCCCAACAGAAACATTTCATTTGAATTCTGCAAGCACCTCCTCAAAAGTCCATCAGACCACCTTCAACAGTACTTGCCAGTTGGAGTTGGGCAGATTTCCCTTACTCGTCACAGTACAGAAGAGGGCGCTATCATTCTGGGACACCTACAAAAAAGCAGTCCCAATTCATACCACCATAAAGCCTTACTGACCAATAAAGACCGCTCAACAATTAAGCCTGACAAAATCTCAAATAAAAAACATAATGAATGATTCCAAAGAAAAATATGTCGGAGAATGAAGAAATGAAATAACAACAAGAAACTGTTTACCAGTCATGGCAGACAGACTACAAACTGGCAATGTACCTGGAGGTGCTACAAGACCCCAAAATAGACAAACCTTTAGCCTGTACAGACTGAGTGCCCACAGCCTGGAAATTGAATCAGGTTGGCACAGAAAGACCTACCCAGGGAGAATAGACTGTGTCAGCAATGTGATCAGGGGGTCATGGAGGATATACTCATTAGTGAGGGAGAGACCGAAAGAGAGACCCTCAAAGGAGACATAAAGAGATAGAGACAAAATGAGAGACCGAGACAGAGAGAGACAGAACAATAAAGAGACTGTTTATAGGTGGGAGGGGCCTAGTGGCATGTTAGGTCTCTACCTCCTCAAGCTTCAATGCTACATACACAGATTGGCAGATTTACATTGCCTTGAAAAAGTATTCATACCAATGCTCGGTAATATGTTCAAATCTTGGAATATTTTTTTTATAACCTAACCCTGCTCTAAACGTCTCCACAATTTTATCCCTGACCTGTCTGGTGAGTTCCTTGGCCGTCATGATGCTGTTTGTTCAATAATGTTCTCTTACAAACCTCTGAGGGCTTCACAGAACATCTGTAATTATACTGAGAATACATTACATACAGGTAGAATCTATTTACTAATTAGGCGACTTCTGAAGGCAATTGGCTCCACTAAATTCTAGTTAGGGGTACCAGAGTAAAGGGGGCTGAATACAAATGCACGTCACACTTTTCACATACTGTGTTTATTTGTAAAAATATTTGAAAACCATTTCTCATTTTCCTTCCACTTCACAATTCTGTGCCACTTTGTGTTGGTCTATCACATCAAATCCCAATAAAATAAATTTACATTTTTGGTTGTAACATGATAAAAATGTTGAAAATTTCAAGGGGTATGAATACTTTTTCAAGGCACTGTATGTGAGGTGTGTGGGGGGGGGCACAACAAGGAGACTGGGGAGTGGATTTGTGTTGGGGGGGAATTTGGGGAGTGGTGGGGGTAAGAATTGTTCTAGTAGGGCAAATTTAGGGAGGTGTCCTAGGAGTGGTAATTTGGAGGGATTTGTGTCTTGGAGGGGGGATGGCGGAAGAGGATTTGGGAGGTTTGTGCTAAGCAAAAAGGTGATATGGTGGGGATTTGTGCTAGGAGAGGAATCTTTTTTTTGGGGGGGGGGGGTTGTGCTAGTAGGGATGATTGTAGATATTTGTTCTAAAAGGGGAAATTGGCTGGGATTTGTGCTAGGAGGGATACATTTTTTTTCGGGGGGGGGGGGGATTTGTGCTAGGAGGATATGGGGAAAGAGAGGATTTGAGGATCTAGGGGGGATGGGAGGGGCAACAATTTGTGTTGGGAGGGGGGATTTCAGCAGGGGGAAGATTTCTACTGAGAGGAGGTGGAATTTATGCTTAGGGGGTAAACATGCAGATTAGTGCTCAATTTTTTTTGGTGGGGGGATTTTTGCTGACACATAGGGATTGATGTACTACAACTGGAGAGTGCAAAATCTGGTGCAGTTCTGCATAGAAACCAATCAGCTTCCAGGTTTTATTTTCAAATCTTCATTGAACAAGCTGAGGTTAGAAGCTGATTGGCTACTATGCACAGCTGCACCAGATTTTGCACTTCCTAGTTTTAGTAAATCAACCCCACAATGTTTATGCATTTTAGGGAGGTACAATTTGACATGTTTGCCATAGGATCTAGATGACCATGTCCGGATCCTTAAAATTTTTCCTTTCACTATGGTCAAAAACAAATGTCAGTTTGACCCCATTAATGATTAAAAAATTGAACGATAGTTTTTAAAATGACAATTTCAATGAAAATCTACAAGTGTTTACTCAGCTTTTTTTTTTATTTTACACAAAGTTGTCATTTAAATTATATATTCCTCACACAAGCCATGGGTATATGTAGAATTACACCCCAAAAATACATTCTGCTACTTCTACCGAGTATGGGGATACCATATGAGAGACATTTTGGGAGCCTAGCCACATACAGGAGCCTGAAATCCAATGACCACTTTTGAAATCCTGAAGGTGCATAAGGCTACGTTCACATTAGCGTTGTGTGCAGGCAGCAGAAAGGCGTTTGGGAAGCGTCTTTACCGCTTCCCAAACGCCTCGGACAATTCTGCACATTGCAGCACATGGTGCTATTCTAATGTGAGCGTTAGCGTCGCGGCAAAAACGGACACCTCTGGTCGAGTCAGGAGGCGTTGAAGCCTCCTATTCTAGTCTATGGTGCCGCTCCGCAAACGCCTGGCTGGCGTTTGCGACGCGGTTGCGGGGTGTTTGAGGAGCGGTAACACCATTCAAACTTCATTATAGGCATTTGTGGGGCATTTTTAATGTTCGGCAAAGGCCTGGCAACCACCGCTGAACCGCGCATGCGGCGTTTGCCGAGCGTTAAAAAACGTTCCGCAAACGCTGGACCAATGCTTGCCAGTCAAGGGTGAATGAGCCCTAACTTCCTCATTTCACTTCCTCACTACCTATCACAGTTTCGGAGGCCCTGAAATGCCAGGATAGCACCAAATCCCCCCAAATGATCCCTTTTTGGAAAGTAGACACCCCAAGGAATTGAAAAGAGGCATGGTGAGTATTTTGTAGATCTCATTTTTTGCATCCACCCACTGCTAATGGTGAGCACACATTAGGTCACATGGTACCACATGCACCAGTTCCAAGATTGAACAAATGTCTAAATAGTGGCACACTTGAATAAACATTGTCCACGTATATGTGGTACCCCATATTGAAAAATGATGACACCAAGTCCCAAACTATCTTGCCACTGCTCCCCATGTATTCTGGGCATCCGGGGGGGGCTCCACGTGACTATCTTTTCCCTCGTAAATCCAAAACTTATATGTACAGCCTGTTGCCCTTTCACAGGTCTTCTACATCTTGACCCCATATCTGGCACGCTTGCAGGGGAGAAATTGTTTGAATGCAAGGCTGCCAGGAAAATTAATGAGGGACTCATCAACGCAGATGTTTTGCTGGGGAGTATAGACATCTGCAAATTTTTGGTTAAGGTGATTTGCGAGGGGCTGAATTTTGTGGTGCCGGACAAATTCAGGGTTACCCCAAGGATGACAGAGTGTATTGTCGTTGACATGCATAAAACACATTATACTCTCATATCTATGCCTGGCCATGGCAGCAGAGAACACTGTATATGATGAATCGGGTCTGTGGACCAATTCAACCGCAATTCATTTTTTTTAGTAATGCCCATGTTGAGGGTTAGGCCCCCCAAAAATGTAAATTTGGAAACCGTAATGGGATTCCATGTGAATGGTCTGGCAAGGTTTGAATTTGGTTTGGCGGCGATATATTGTTGTGCATATAAATTGCTTTGATCCACAATCAATGCATGCAGATCTTCCCTAAAAAACAGCTCCAGAAAATCAAGGGGAGGAGTTAAATGTGCTGTTTTCACCTGAATTCCAAGTTGGACAGTGAATGGGGGAGCTGATTCTGCGAACACTGCGTTTCTGGGGACACTATAATAATGCTGGTATAGTGCTGATCTGATCAAAGATATTGATCCTTTCAGACACTATACTAGCAATGGAGGTTTATTGTGTATGAGTCTTCCGGGCAATCAAGGGGTTAAATGTGATGACTGGTGTACTGACAGGCAATCTGACACTCTCTGGGAGGGGCGTTAAAACCATGGGAGCATAAATCACATATATACTGTATATATGTAATTTTGCGCACCTGTACCGCCCTGTAGCAGTAGTATTTCTTCTATAGAGTGGTCAGGAAGTGGTTACATAAGTGGCTTGTGTTACGGCGCTGCGTTACTTTAACTGACAATTGCGTGGTAATACAACACTGCGCCAAAATGAAATTTACATCCTTTTTCCCATGAATTGGGCTTTCTTTTGGTGGTATTTGATTGCCTGTGCGGTTTTTAGTTTTTGCGCTATAAAGAGAAAAGACCAACAATTTTGAGAAAAAAAAACATTTTGGACTTTTTGCTATAAAACATGTCCAGTAAAAAAAATGTAAAAATCAAATTTCGTCAAATTTTTGGCCAAAAATGTATTCTGCTAAAAACAATTCCAATACGTGTAAATTAATTGTTTTACTTGAAAGTTATAGCATTTACAGATGGCGGTATAGATACCGGATTTTTTTTTGTATACTAATAATGGCGGTGATCAGCGACTTATGGCGGCAATCAGTGACTTTCAGAGAGGGCTGGCTGGGCTGGGACTACAGGCAAAGCGGAGCGGATCACGGGGAGGGGGTTCCCAGGTGTTCCAAGCTCAAGTGACAGTCCAGTGCTGCATCAGGAAGTGAGCAATTAAATCCGCAGAATCCCAGGTGACATCAAACTGTAAAGCAGCTCCAGTATCCAGAGGAGGGATATCCTTTCCAGGCTGTACATCCATTCCACCTTAAAGGGGACCTCTGGCTGATTTCACCATATATAACACACTGCGTATTTAAACTGCGCATCTGGTGAGTGTGCATTTTTACCACATTCTGCACTTCACCGAATGGAATAATTGTTACATGGAGTATATCTTCACCTGAACAGAGGATTCTATTTCATGAGCACAAGATTTGCATTAATTAAGGACAATATCACACTCACATTGGATGTTTTATTGATTTACTGAAATGTATTTATTTGATTACTCATACGTTTATTCATTGCACATTGCTATATTATTTATTACTTGGCTTATACGCACTTGGCACTTTTATATAATTTAATATTTTTATATATTTTCATCATTTGCATTATCATTGGTTGATTTCTGAGCTCTGCATTTTCTTATCACATATGCTATTGAAGGTTACAGGTTCCTTTTTGGTGGATTTTGCTGCTGTATGATTTTAAGCGCTCGCTGATCTCTTTTACACATATCATTTTAAATGACAATTTGTGTAAAAAAAAAAAAAAAAAAAAAAGTTTGTCATTTTCCAGAAACTTGTGGAAAAAAAAAATCTTCCATGGACTCAATATGCCTCTCAGCAGATAGCTTGGGGTGTCTACTTTCCGAAAAGGGTAATTTGGGGGTGTTTGTACTATCCTGGTATTTTAGCGCCTTAAGAAATGTGATGAGCAGTCAGAAAGTAAAAGCTGTGCAAATTCCATTATCTATACTATAGTTTGTAGATGCTATAACTTCACACAAAGCAATCAATATACACTTATTGGGATTTTTTTAATTTTTAAATTTGGCCTAAATTTGCCGAAATTTTAGTTTTTTTGGATTTTTTTTATGACAGAAATGACAAAATATTGTTTTTTTGTTTATAGCTCCAAAAATAAAAAGTGCACAGGTGATCAAATACCATCAAAAGAAAGAAAGCTCTATTTGTGTGACAAAAAGGACATAAATTTCATTTATGTACCGTATTGCATGACCGCGCAATTGTCAATTAAACTAGTGCAGCTAAATAAAAAGAAATAGTGAAGCGCTTACATTACATAAAAAATAATAAAAAATAAAAAGTGCCTTCAAAAATTATAATAAATAAATTTCATAATAATATGTGACAACGCTATATAATATACACTAATGTCTCCCTCTAATAGAGGAAGAAAAATGGTGCAACCAAACTTATTTATAATAGTGAATTAACGTACACTGTGAAAAAAACTCCACAAATCAAATTAAGAGTGAATTTACAGGTGAATGAAAACTCATATAATATATCAGTTATCCACTAAGATTTCGTGCCTAATTTGCACACATTATATATACATCATAGGTGAAAAAAATTGTCCATGCATGTGACTCTGTGCTTTTAAAACCACTCGTGTTCTCCACTTCTCGGTGTAAAATGAATCCTCTAAATGGCAGCAATGCCTGCTCACCTCCCCTCCTTGACCCTCACAGGGCCGCAGAGCTGTTTCCACCTCAGTGGTATATCCCTCCTGGCAAACTCATTCCTTCTCCTCTCTTAGTTCTCCACTCCAAACTCATAAAAAAACAGAGATTGTAAATCAGAGAAGGGGCAGAAGGGGAAAAAAATGACTCCTATAACCTTGGTAATAAGCTGACACGGTAGATGAAGGTGAAAACCTCTGTACAAGAAGAGATCTTAGAATGCAGCAGTCAGTGAAGAAGTTACACAGCACAGGATCTCAGAAAGTCCACTTGTTATGCTTTCCAATGGATCTTGTGAATCAGGCTGTCCTCTTCTCCCGCTGACCTGTCCGCTCCTGAAGTGAGAAGACAATACACAGGACCATCACCTATTTCAATATCATGCTGGATACACTTCGCTGCCTCTTCCTCCACACAAGCCAAGCCTCGCTCTGCTCCCTGCTGCTTGTGCACCTTTTTCTTCCACACTTTTCCCTTCCACGTAACTTTCTATTAATGTGCTTTGATACAGCACTTTGGGAACATCCAACTTCTTTTGCAATTACCTTTTTGAGGCTTTCCCTCCTTATGGAGGGTGTCAATGATGGTTTTCTGCACAACTGTCAGGTCAGCAGTCTTTCCCATGATTGAGATTCCTACTGAACCAGACTGAGAGACCATTTAAAGGCTCAGGAACCCTTTGCAGGTGTTATGGCTTAATTAGCTGATTAGAGTGGGACACTTTGAGCCGAGAATATTGCACCTTTTCACAATATTCTCATTTTCTGAGATTGTGGATTTGGGGTTTTCATGAGCTGTAAGCCATAATCATCACAATTATGATAAATCACGGCTTGAACTATCTTGCTTTGCATGTAATGAATGTATTGCATACATTAGTTTCACCTTTTAAGTTGCATTACTGAAATAAATGAACTTTTGCACGATATTCTAATTTTTTGAGGTGTGTGTGTCTGTGTGTCTGTGTAATCCAGTATATATACACCACCATTTGTAAACACTATAACTTTTACTTAAACCAATTAATTTACACATGCTGGGATATTTTTAGCAAAGACATGTCGCAGAATACATTTTGGCTGAAATTGATGCAGAATTTTTTTTTTTTTTACACTGGTCTGGTTGGTGTTCCAAAGATCTTTCACCTGTCCTTCTACTTAAAGGGACATTGCTCTGGGACTCTAAAGAAGTTACTAATTTTTTTTTTTTTTTTTAAGTCCGCAAACGTGCAACTATAACGTAAAAACCCGTAAGTGTTCACAAAAAATGTGCAAGTGCAAAACACCACACGAAAAAGGGCACTTAGGGGTGTGCTGTGTCCTACCCCGAAAGGGGCTTGGACCACTTACCCTGTTCCCCCGGGGCACGAAGCTCCTGACGGGGACAAGGTTCCCAATTGGTCCTCCTGGCCAAAAAGCCTGGTGGGCCACCGTTCCTTGTGTCCAGCCGAAACCAGACACACAGTACTTGGTCAGGGGGCTCTCCCGAAGAAAAGCCCCCTAGGGGTCAGGGGAGGAAGGAACCAAAAGGCCACACATCCTCCCCCTAGACTTCAGGGTAGGCCCGAGGACCCACACCCTCCATCCGTGAAAACACACGCATAAGTAACAGAAAAAGTGACAAACGTGGGAGGTGAATAAATTAAATAAATAAAAAATAAAAAAGTGGTACCGTGCCAAATTGTGCACAGACCAGGCCCTGAGGCCCGTAGCAAAAATTGCCCTGGTCCTAGCCAAAAGGCCTGGTCCTTAGGGCGCTGTGCAAAAAGAATGTAAAAACAGTGACCATGTGCCATGTTCACACAGTGGGGTCCCACACCCAGGTGTTACTAGTGGCACCCCTGAGAGCGTCTACTCAGGGGGCACCGAGTTTGCTGACTTTCTGCCTCCTCAGCCCCTGGCCAGACCAAGGTAGATCCGTCCAAATCAGGAGGTACTGGGTCTTTCCAGCGTTCCCAGAGGAATTACTCCCAAGGCCCCAGAACGAATCATGGCGCTCCCTGGTTTCTGTCCCTCCGGTACTAGCCTTCCGGACCCCCATCATACCAGTGAGGGTACTATACAACAGCCATCCCCGCAAAGCTAGAATGGCCGGGAGCACCCCCACTGGACACTGATAAGAACAGATACTACACTTGATCTTAGCCAAAAGGCCGAGAAACTCTAAAGAAGTTACTAATACTGTTACTATCACTGTTACTGCCACTACTATTGCTTTTACTACTGCCTTTAAAGATGAGGTCTGCTGTTTGATTCAAGCACAGACTACAACATAGCTTGCCCTGAAGATTAGATAAAGTCCTCAGTGTATGAAGTTTCTAATTCTGGTATATCCCACTCATCTCACTAATCCCTATCCAAATTCTCCAAAAAAAGAAACAAAAACAATGCCCCTAGACTAGTCAGAAGTAAAACAAGTGAATGTGCCTGGCTGCATTTGTCTGATATTCTCAGCATGTGTAGAGGGCCTGAGAATAACATGATTTGTGTAAAAAATAAAGACTAGCATTAGGTATTTTAATCATCACCTAAAATAGTTTCTGGATCTATTTTGTCCCTGCAGCCTCCGTGGATGTGATCTGTCTCCATTGCACTGTCATGATCTCCGCTCACTTATTTTGACAAACTCATCTCTCACCAAACTGGATTTATCAAGGAACAATCTGCAGGAATCTGGAATGAACGTTTTGTTTGCTGGAATCAGAGAACTGGGCAGTACTCCTCCGGATCTGAGGTGAGAATTATAACAAATTATATAGTAACCTGCAGGACGCGTGAGTAAAACGTATGCATGTAGGATGCATACACCCAGGTTTTACCCTGTAGGACACTGGGGTAAACGACCAGTTTACTTTTGCCATTGGAAGTAGAAAAGGTCCTGAGGACAGTTGGAAAAAACAATGCCCAAATCATCAGTGTCATTGGGTGGAATTGTGCCTCATTATTGGTGTTATTGGGCCCCATTGTTGGTGTCAGTGGGAGGAATAGTGCCCCATTGTTGGTGTCAGTGGGAGGATTTGTGCCCCATTGTTGGTATCAGTGGGAGGAATAGTGCCCCCATTGTTGGTGTTAGTGGGCGGATTTGTGCCCCATTGTTGGTATCAGTGGATGAAATAGCGCCCAAGGACTGAGAAAAGCATGCAAAGGGCCGCAGCTTGATGACCAACAGTTGTGTAGAAGATGAATGGAGTGTTATACTATAAATTATATAATATTCTGCCAGATTTTGGACTAAAACTTTTGTGTGAGGGATCCAGATATGTTACCTAGCTGAAAGATAAAGCTAAGTTCACCTTTTGGAGCATTTTAGGCTGCATTCACACTTGAGTGTTTTGTAGCTTGAAGCTCCAAAAATGTTCAAACATAAAAAGCCAATTGTTCTATATGGTGCCTGTTCACACCTGATGCTATGAACAGGCACCATAGAGAACAATTGATTATATCAGTATGAGTGTTTTTGGAGCTTCAAGCTACAAACTACAAAACACTCAAGTGTGAATGCAGCCTTAAACCCATATTTAGGGTGTAACATGCTCCAGACCTGCACCTCCATCCTAAATCCCCCCTCCCTGTGACAGTGGGTGGGGTATCCTGTCCTTGCACCTGCTGTCACATTTTGAAAACAGCAATCTACTACAAGTCCAGTTTGCCTCCACAGCAAACATCTTGTAGTTCTCAATGAACTGCAAATGTACATAGTCCATTCACACTGCCTACAGCTCTGTGTCAAAGGTATGGGCAACAAAGCTGCAGCCAATGTGTGCAGGAGCTTGGCATTGCTCTTGCGATTCATAGATCGGAGGTGCAATGTTTCTTTCTTAGGAACAGTAGAGGGCTCATCTGAGTGTAAGGGTTTAAAACATTTGTTGCAAAAGACAACTGACAACTTACACATCACACATAGCAGCTTGCATGTACAGTGAAGGAAATAAGTATTTGATCCCCTGCTGTTTTTGAATGTTTGCCCACTCACAAAGAAATGATCAGTCTAAAAATTGAATGGTAGGTGTATTGTAACACAGAGACAGTCAGAACAACAACAAAAAATTCAAAAGAAATGCATGTCTAACAGATTATGCACTGATTTGCATGTTTATGAGAGAAATAAGTATTTGATCCCCTTCACAAAACATGACTTAGTACTTGGTGGCAAATCCCTTGTTGGCAATCACAGAGGTCAGACGTTTCCCGTAGCTGGCCATCAGGTTTGCACACATCTCAGGAGGAATTTTTGCCCATTCCTCTTGGCAGATCCTCTCCAAGTCATTAAGGTTTGGTGGCTGACATTTGACAACTTGAACTTTCAGCTCCCTTCACAGATTTTCAATCGGATTAAGGTCCGGAGACTGGCTAGGCCACTCCAGGACCTTAATGTGCTTCTTCTTGAGCCACTCCTTTGTTGCCTTGGCCGTGTGTTTTGGGTCATTGTCATGCTGGAACACCCATCTACGAATCATTTTCAATGCCCTGGCTGAGGGAAGAAGGTTCTCACCCAAGATTTGATGGTACATTGCCCTGTCCATCATCCCTTTGATGCGATGCAGTTGTCCTGTCCTATTAGCAGAAAAACACCCCCAAAGCAGAATGTTTCCACCACCATATTTGACAGTTGGGATGGTGTTCTTGGGGTCATAGGCAGCATTCCTCCTCCTTGAAACATGGCGTGTTGAG
Organism: Staurois parvus; assembly: GCF_062004578.1. Taxonomy (NCBI): domain Eukaryota; kingdom Metazoa; phylum Chordata; class Amphibia; order Anura; family Ranidae; genus Staurois; species Staurois parvus. The sequence continues at coordinate 1,034,235 of NW_028318906.1, read as the reverse complement.
TTGATGCCAAAGAGCTCGATTTTGGTCTCATCTGACCACAACACTTTCAACCAGTCCTTCTGCATCATTCAGATGTTTAGTGGCAAACTCCAGGACGGGCCTGGACATGTGCTTTCTTGAGCAAAGGGACCTTGCGGGCACTGCAGGACTTCCGTCCTTGTTGGCGTAGTGTGCTACCAACTGTTTTCTTGGTGACTGTGGTCCCAGCTGCCTGGAGACCATTGAGATGATCCTCACGTGTAGTTCTGGGATGATTCCTCACTGTTCCCATTATCAGTGACACTCCACAAGGTGAGATCTTGCATGGTGCACCAGACCTAGGGAGACTGACAGTTGTTTTGTGTTTCTTCCATTTGCGAATGATTGCACCAACTGTTGTCACCTTCTCACCAAGCTGCTTGGCGAAAGTTTGGTAGCCCAATCCAGCCTTGTGTAGGTCTACAATCTTGTCCCTGACATCCTTGGACAGCTCTTTGGTCTTTGCCATGGTGGAGAGTTTGGAATCTGATTGTTTGATTGCTCCTGTGGACAGGTGTCTTTTATAAAGGTAACAAAATGAGATTAGCAGCACTCCCTTTAAGAGACTGCTTCTAATCTCAGCTTGTTACCTGTATGAAAGACACCTGGTAGCCAGAAATTCTGCTGAATGATAGGGGATCAAATACTTATTTCCCTTATGAACATGCAAATCAGTGCATAATTTGTTAGACATGCATTTCTTTTGAATTTTTTGTTGCTATTCTGTCTCTTAGTGTTACAATGCACCTACCATTCGGTTTTTAGACCGATCATTTCTTTGTGAGTGGGCAAACATTCAAAATCAGAAGGGGATCAAATATGCATTTCCTTCACTGTATAATCACCTTTGAGTGTTTCTGTGTGACAGGATGTAGTTCCTCAGATTGATAGGCAGCACTTCTAGCTGAAAAACCAAGGAAACACCACTTGGGGCACTAGACTAATTTTATTTATTTATTTATTACAGGTACTTATAAAGCCCGATCAATTCATGCAGCCCTTTACATACAGTCAGGTCCATAAATATTGGCACATCGACACAATTCTAACATTTTTGGCTCTATACACCACCACAATGGATTTGAAATGAAATGAACAAGATGTGCTTTGTCTGCAGACTGTCAGCTTTAATTTGAGAGTATTTAAATCCAAATCAGGTGAACAGTGTAGGAATTACAACAGTTTGCATATGTGCCTCCCATTTGTTAAGGGACCAAAAGTAATGGGACAGAATAATAAATCATAAATCAAACTTTCACTTTTTAATACTTGGTTGCAAATCCTTTGCAGTCAATTACAGCCTGAAGTCTGGAACGTATATACATCACCAGACGCTGGGTTTCATCCCTGGTGATGCTCTGCAAGGCCTGTACTGCAACTGTCTTCAGTTCCTGCTTGTTCTTGGGGCATTTTCCCTTCAGTTTTGTCTTCAGCAAGTGAAATGCATGCTCAATCGGATTCAGGTCAGGTGATTGACTTGGCCATTGCATAACATTCCACTTCTTTCCCTTAAAAAACTCTTTGGTTGCTTTTGCAGTATGTTTTGGGTCATTGTCCATCTGCACTGTGAAGCGGCGTCCAATGAGTTCTGAAGCATTTGGCTAAATATGAACAGATAATATTGGCCGAAACACTTCAGAATTCATCCTGCTGCTTTTGTCAGCAGTCACATCATCAATAAATACAAGAGAAGCAGTTCCATTGGCAGCCATACATGCCAACGCCATGACACTACCACCACCATGCTTCACTGATGAGGTGGTATGCTTAGGATCATGAGCAGTTCCTTTCCTTCTCCATACTCTTCTCTTCCCATCACTCTGGTACAAGTTGATCTTGGTCTCATCTGTCCATAGGATGTTGTTCCAGAACTGTGAAGGCTTTTTTAGATGTCGTTTGGCAAACTCTAATCTGGCCTTCCTGTTTTTGAGGCTCACCAATGGTTTACATCTTGTGGTGAACCCTCTGTATTCACTCTGGTGAAGTCTTCTCTTGATTGTTGACTTTGACACACATACACCTACCTCCTGGAGAGTGTTCTTGATCTGGCCAACTGTTGTGAAGGGTGTTTTCTTCACCAGGGAAAGAATTCTTCGCTCATCCACCACAGTTGTTTTCCGTGGTCTTCCGGGTCTTTTGGTGTTGCTGAGCTCACCGGTGCATTCCTTCTTTTTAAGAATGTTCCAAACAGTTGTTTTGGCCACGCCTAATGTTTTTGCTATCTCTCTGATGGGTTTGTTTTGTTTTTTCAGCCTAATGATGGCTTGCTTCACTGATAGTGACAGCTCTTTGGATCTCATCTTGAGAGTTGACAGCAACAGATTCCAAATGCAAATAGCACACTTGAAATGAACTCTGGACTTTTTATCTGCTCATTGTAATTGGGATAATGAGGGAATAACACACACACCTGGCAATGGAACAGCTGAGAAGCCAGTTGTCCCATTACTTTTGGTCCCTTAACAAGTGGGAGGCACATATGCAAACTGTTGTAATTCCTACATCGTTCACCTGATTTGGATGTAAATACCCTCAAATTAAAGCTGACAGTCTGCAGTTAAAGCACATCTTGTTAGTTTCATTTCAAATCCATTGTGGTGGTGTATAGAGCCAAAAATGTTAGAATTGTGTCGATGTCCCAATATTTATGGACCTGACTGTATATATTGTACATTCACATTAGTCCCTGCCCTCAAGCTTACAATCTAAGGTCCCTAACTCACATTCATACATACACATACTAGGGTCAATATAGACAGGATTCAATTAACCTACCAGCATATTTTTGGAATGTAAGAGAAAACCGGAATACTCGGAGGAATCCCATGCAGGCACAGGAGAACATAAAAACTCTAGGCAGGTGTTACCATGGCTGGGATTCGAATCAACTACCCTAGTACTGCAAAGTGGAGGTGCTAACCATTTAGGCACTGTACTGTCTATATCCACTGTGCCCAATTTTAGCCAAATTAAAGGGCACCACCTGTAAATTATGCCAATATGGCTAAAATATCATCCCCAGGTGTTTGGGTATCATGAGTGAGATTTAAAATAAAAACTCACCAAAAACGATTGCAACTGGAATATGAATACAAGTCATCAAGAGAATACGACACTACAGTTATCCTAAGAAGCAAATGGAGTGGATTGCTAGGTATGGATGACCTTAAGATGGCTGCTGACCAAGCCTTCAAAATGGTGTCCAATGGATGGAGATGAACTGAGCTTAGATGGACTCTTAATGGCATCTACTCAAGATGGAGGACGTGTGTCCCGTGATGTGTGATGATGGATGATGACTATATAATGACATCCTGTAGAAGATGAGTGCATGATCCCATGTGTCTACCTAAGCTTACTATTTATCTCCCAAAAACAATCTAAATTCTTACTCTAGTATTATTTACTCAGCTCTGATTGGAGTGCAAATTACCAATTTAACAATTTAAAACTCAGGTTTTCAGGGAAAGACTGATTTATTTGGATCCAATTTTTATGTGATAATTCTATAAAGATTTATTTATGTTATTTTTTTCAGAGGATACTTTATATAAATATCTCTGAGGGTTTGGCAGCATTAGTCACTATTTTTAAACTTTTGTATATTACCATATAAACACGAACCTTTGCTTCAGGGATAACATTATATATACATAGCCATCCACATTAAAATATTAATTATACACTTAAAAATAATGTGTACACAATTTGAACTATTTCCATTTAACGTCTTGAGTATCTAAATGATAAAACACTTTTCTTATGATTATGACTGCACACAAACAAAAATATGGCAATATTATTAATCTTTTTTAGGTAGTATGATATTTTGTCTTGATCAAGTCTTTTCATATATTATTATACCTTGTATATACATATGTAGAACCAACGATATTCCCTTTTTGTATCCTTTTACAAAACGTGAGCCCAAAAGTGTCAATAATTAAAAGTACATATTTCTTATTCTAAAGATTGCAATCACCTATAAACATACTGATAATCATAACTGTGTCTGTATATACATTGAAACATGTCCACATTTTTTAAAGTTAATATATGTAATATAATCCATGAAGTTGACTTATTTTGTTTTATAGAAGAGTCTACGGCAACATTTTTCTCATAATCTATCTTTATGCCTTCTTCAGTTTATCTCCGGGAAGACAATGACCAACTGCATACCCATGCACTTAGTGAATAGAACCATAGCTAACTCCTCCTCAGCTTGTTGGCTTCTCTCATTGCCCACAACAATACAATCACAGATTTTGCGTAACACTAGTAATAACTGGTGGCTCCCTTGTTATGGAAGCAACTGACCTTTAAGATTTCGGTCTGACATCTAGACCAGTTCATAGCACTGGCGTAACTTCAGGGGTTACAGGGCCCACACTCCAGAGGGCTCAGGTGGCCTGCCTGTCACATTAGCATACCTCCCATCTGTCTCTTAACATAATCCCGTAAAATCTGAGCTGTTCCTGCTGGGTGCTGAAACACTCCTTTCAGAATCCATCCTCCAGAGTTAATGGAAGAAATGTTGTTGTTTTTATTGAGCAGTTAACAACTTTGATGGGATCTAGGGGTATATGGGATGCCCAAGGAACTGCAAACTTGAAGACAGACTTCATAGCAAACTGTATACTGTACAAAAATGGGGATTGGAAAAATAGCAGTGTTTAAGAAGCACTGAAGTTCCCTTGATGTACCTCCTCGGACCCCAGATAAATCCTTCTTTCCTTCTCCGGGCTGCACTGAGGGCAAGGGATTCCAAGATCTAACAATGTCTTAGCCACAGATGAAAACTAGTTGGATCTTACACCTGACCACCCTCTCCCTTTATTTGGCCCAAGGTGATTAGGAGTACTTACACTCTCCTGTCAGAGTGGTGGGTCCGTAGCTGCTTTCAGGCCTTTGCTGGGCTTGCTTCTTCCCTGCTGACAGGCTTGTCCTCCCTAGGACTTGGCACAATGGGAGATCCTTCTGTCCAACAACCAGCCTGTAGGTAGGCTCCCCTCCGTGGGGCCCCCTCACAGGCTCTACTCCCCAGCACCTTCCTTCAGTCCATGTTCTACCTGACTCCCCTGCTGCACAGACTGTCACTTTTAAGGTTTGCTTTGGCCACCATGCCTAGCCTCCAGCCTTGGGATTGGCCAAGTTCCTCTAAACATGAAAATCTAGGCCTCCTCTGCTTCTCTTACAGAAAGTGCCAGAGGTTTCTGGACGGGTGGTAGAGCTCCAGAAGCCCTAACCTGTAGAGCCTACCAGCCTGTCCTGAGGTGAACCCACTACCTCACTCCCAGCCTGACTCATCCCAACTCTTCTAACAAGCCTCTAGCTCACAAAAAATCCTATCTAGCACTAGAGGGTGTTACATATACATTTGCATGCAAATGTGGCAGCCTCTCTCATTTAATGTAGTTCTTATGGTGTGCTGCAGACAATACTGCCATTTAACACTTCCTCTTATATATCCAATCTTTGGCAACAGCTGGAACAGCCTCTGCTGATATGCATAGATTTTTTTCTGAGATACAGGAGCACATGTAACATCAGGGACAAAGAAGGGTGCGGCAGCTTCAGGCTTGAATGCATGACCTCCGAGCGTCGGCGTTTGTGACCTGCATTTGGAGTGTCATTAAGGGAAACTTGTTGCAGATCACAAGGACAGTGTGATTTGAATGCAGTGTGGAAAACCATTACAAAACACACACCGCAGTGGTAGAACTACCAGGGTCTTACTTTCGACTGGGCCCTGCTGTTCCACCACTGTGGGGGACCCCAAGACCTTGCACTTGGGTCCTGAAGGTTCTAGTTATGCCTCTGGTTCATATTTAAAATCATGTCATACTTTTAATTATATAGTTACATAGTTAGTCTGGCTGAAAAAAGACAAAAGTACATACAGTTCAACCACTAAAAAAAAAGAAAAGATATAATCCTACACCCACAGATGATCCAGAGGAAGGCAAAAAAAAACAGCAAAGCATGATACAATTTGCTCCTGCAGGGGAAAAAAAATGTTCTTCCTGATCCCCCGAGAGGCAATCAGATATTCCCTGGATCAACTTTACCTATAAATATTAGTATCCAGTTATATTCTGTGTATCCAAGAAAGAATCCAGGACTTTTTTTAAAGCAATCCACTAAGCTAGCCAGAACCAACTCTTGAGGGAGTCTATTCCACATTTTCACAGCTCTCACTGTGAAGAAACCTTTCCGTGTTTGGAGATTAAATTTCTTTTCCTCCAGACGTAAAGAGTGCCTCATTGTCCTCTGTGATGACCTCAGGGTGAATAGCTCTACACCGAGTTCACTATATGAACCACTGATGTATTTATACATGCTGATCATATCCCCCCTTATGTATTATACATAGTAATCATATCCCCCCTTAATCTCCTCTTCTGAAGAGATAATAAATTCAGCTCCTCTAATCTTTCCTCATAGTTGAGGTCCTCCATACCTCATCAGTTTGGTTGCCCTTCTCTATACTTTCTCCAGTTCCCCAATGTTCTTTTTGTGAATTGGTAGCCAAAACTTAACAGCATATTCCAGATGAGGTCTTACTAATGATTTGTACCGGGGTAATATGATATCTCTCTCTCTGGAGTCTATATCTCTTAATACAAGAGAGGATTTTGCTCGATTTAGAAACCACAGCTTGGCATTGCATGCCATTATTAAGCTTGTGATCTACCAGAACTCCCAGATCCTTCTCCATCATTGACCCCCCCCCTAGTATGTATGATGCATGCATATTCTTAGCCCCCAAGTGCAGAACCTTACATTTATCAACATTAAACCTCATTTGCCACATAGTTGCCCAATTACACAGAGCATTGAGGTCGGCTTGTAAATTGGAGACATCCTGTAAGAACGTTATTCCACTGCACAGCTTGGTGTCATCTGCAAAGACTGAAATGGGATTTTAATCCCAGACCCTATAGTGTTTATAAATTAAAAAGTAAGGGTCCCAACACTGAACCTTGGGGTACACCACTGACAACCCTAGACCATTCATAGTATGAATCATTAACCACTACTCTCTGAATATGATCTTTTAGCCAGTTTTCTATTCATTTACATACAGATACAATACATGCATACAATGTTACTTTAAGGAGCACTAGGTCACCTTGAGTGAACTCTCACAAAGTCCCAATACTTGGTGAGAAAATACCAGCCCACTTGGCTGCTTAGTAAATTTGTCCCAGAGCAAAGGTTTCAGATAAGCTTTGACACTGATCTTTTAGCCAGTTTTCTATCCATTTACATACTGATTTTTCCAAGCCTGTAGATTTTACCTTACACATTAGCCATGTGTGGGGAACTGTGTCAAACGCTTTTGCAAAATCCAAGTATACCACGTCCACCGCCACCCCTCTGTCCAAGCATACCACGTCCACCGCCACCCCTCTGTCCAAATTTTTGCTCACCTCCTCCTAAAAAGAAATCAGATTTGTTTGTCAACTTCTGTCTTTCATGAATCCATGCTGTCTGTTGCTTAAAATATTATTTTCCAGCTAGATCTCATCTATGTGGTCTTTTATTAAACTCTCCAGTATCTTCCCAACTATAGAAGTTAAACTAACAGGTCTATAATTACTTGGTAAAGATTTTGGCCCCTTTGTAAATATTGGCACCACATTGTCCTTACGCCAATCCAGTGGCATTATGCCAGTTATTAAAGAGTCCCTAAAAATTACAAACAATGGCTTTGAAATGACAGAACTCAATTCTTTAAGGACCCGTGGGTGTATGTCATCCGGTCCAGGTGCTTTATTCACCTTTATACTGTCTAAATATTTTTGGATCATATCAATTGTGAGCCAATGTGGATCATCTGGGGCTGTGTCAATACCATGCCCATTATGGACAAGAGCTCCCCCATGCTCCTTTGTATACACAGAGCTGAAGAAGGTATTTAATAATTTTGCCTTCTCTTTGTCCCCAGTCACCCACTCTAGATTATTTTGTAAAGGGCCTACATGCTCGGACCGGACATTTTTACTATTAATAGATTTGAAGAATGTTTGGGAGTTTGTCCTGCTATCTTTTGCAATCTGTAATTTGTTTTCAATTTTTGAGGCCTTTATTTCCTTTTTGCATATTCTGTTATATTCTTTGTAATGTTTAAACGATGATAGTGTTCCTTCATTTTTATATTTAATAAAAGCTCTTTTCTTATTATCTATGGCTTTTTAAACTTTGGCTGTATTGTTAAACTTATACACATGGGAATATATTTTGCAGTGTGTTCACATACAGACTTTTTTGAGGAACTCCCATTTCTGTGTTGTGTTCATTGATGTCAATATTCCCTCCCAGTCTAAGTCTTGGAGAGCAGCGCTCAGCCTTGGAAAATTAGCTCTCTTAAAATTGAGCGTTTTTATTTTTCCCGTATGTGCTTGCTGTTTACAGCTAACAATAAATGAAATCATGTTATGGTCACTACTACCCAGATGTTCATTTATATGGACATTTGTAATAAGCTCTGCAAGGTTTAAGATTACCAGGTCCAGCAGAGCATCATTCCTAGTTGGGGCCTCTATGAACTATACCATAAAATTGTCCTGTAGTAAATTTAAAAATGTTGACCCTTTAACTGTTCCTGCAGTACCATTACTCCAATAAATTTCCAGGTAATAAAACCCCCCATTATTATCAGTTCTACCCATAATGCTTCAGCCTCATCACACTCTTCATCAACTAGGTCCTCTTTCACACTCGCTCACTTCTCACATAGGGACAGACACCACCACCTTTCCTATTTACCCTGTTTCTCCGAAAGAGAACATAGCCAGGAATATTAATGACCCAGTCATGTAAAGAATGAAGCCAAGATTCAGCAATACCAATTAAATCAAAGTTTTGTTCATGCACCAAAAGCTTCCAAATCACCTATTTTGCTTGGCAGACTTCTGGCATTGGTTCTGGCATTCATAGAGGAATGGAAATCACCTTCTCCCTATCATCTAAGATTTTTTTCTCTCTTCCATCTCCCTTCTTCCTATCAATATTTGCTACTCTGCAATAACTTACTACCTTAACAAATGCTTGTAAATACAAATACCCTACTCCTGTATGAGGTAACATGTCTGCAGGCACTACTCCTCTCCCTCTCTCTTCTTTTGACTCTTTTGTATTGCATTTAGCCCACCCATATGATCCAGTGGTGGAACTACCAGGGTCGCAAAGGTTACCCCCACATAACAGGAAGGAGGAGTAAAGAGCCCCGGGATCACTCCTTACATCAATGTCCCATCGATGTTCAGGTTCCCAGTCTGCATGGAGGATACAATACTTCTTGAAATAAATGCACAAGATCTTAGTTTTCATATGTGGGGGGCTGTCCTATGCGATTCTCCACCCACTTATTACAGACTAGCAGACCTGGGAGCCATTAAAATGTTTGGTATTTAGCTGCCCTCGTGTAAAGGCTGGACCGGAGTTCCAGATACTGCTGTTACCTGATAACTGATGTAGAGGGCGGCTAATAGAGGTGTGTGATCAGTGTACAATCATGCTAATTTATTGCTTATGGAATCTGTTAGGAATTCTAATTTTACACCCGGTTTATGCCCATTTGGTTTCATTCTTACACCCAGTTTGTGTCTATTAGCGGCTATCTTGCATCTGGGTTTTGTCTACTGGTGCCTACTTCACACTCGGTTTATCTGTTGGCGCCATCCTTGAGCCTATTTAGCGCCCAGTTTTCCCACATCTAGGGACTATTACACTTAGAGAAGTCAGTGGTTGGAATGTCCAGGGTGCAGTGAAGACAATGTGATTGGTTGTTTCCTGGCAGTGTGGTGGAGAGGACACCCAAGCACATTTCTATATAATAATGAGCACATCTGCGTGCCCCATCATCAATATGGCCATAGTGATCAGTACAGGACTCGGGGGGAGGGGGGGTCTGTGTTCTCCCTCCAGGTGACTATCAAGAGAATTCACTGTTTACAGTGCTGACGTCATGCCGCTGCACGATCCCAGGTTGGCAGCAGCTGTTCATGTAAGCTGACATCCTTTGCTATATGTTATTTGGTTTTATGTACTTTTATTCATTTGGTATTTAATAAATACTACAGTATTGGAAGTTTATTTGCTCCTGATGAGTTTTATTTCACCACAGCCTGGCCAGACAGAATGACACTTATTTACAGAGTCTCATGTCAAGATACAGTATATGCGTTTCTGCTTAAATTTATGGGTGTTTATGCTGTTGTAGTGGCAGCCATAATTTCTGGTGAGTTTTCAGTTCACTGGGAGACGGTGATGGCAATTTAGATTGGAGTTGTTTTGCTACAAGCAAGAACACTTTTATGGTGGTGGATGGGCATAATTTCAACATTCTTAATTTTTGTTTCCTCTTTTGTTCTTGGACCTCACGGACATTTATTTATTTATTTTATTTTGATGCACTTTAATTTTATCATTAGATGTTTAGCGCTAAATTTCACCTTTTCATTTGTTACAATGCGACCTGTACTTTCTCTTTTTGAAAACTCAATAAAATCAGATTAAACAATATTTAGGATTTGGAGAACTATGTATAAAATTAGGCATACACTATTGAATGTAGATGCCACGTCATGTGAATAATTTAGGAGAGATTCATAAGTTAGAAGCACAGGAGTCATGTTTTTTTATATGGATTTTCACACGAGTTTGAATTTATTTGTGATTTTGTGTGCATTACGTTTAGCAAAAACACACTCAATCTGATTTATTTCTGCTAACAAAAAAATACAGGTAGTTTTAGAAGGAACACATGCTTTTACATGCAGTAATATACCCATTTTGACAGCAGTTAGAAATTGTGCAGTGGTTTACTGATATTAATCGTGTTTTCACTGCCACTGGGAAATTTCTAACAAACGCTCATTAAGAATTAGGAGACCTCAGATGACAGAGCACTGAAAAATTGGCCAAAATTAGGACAGTTTTAGTGAGCAAAACTAGGCCATAATGCACTAGAGACACAGAGCAAAAAGCACAGATGGGTATTTCACTACAGCATTTGGGAGATCACAGATGATATACCAATGTAGAATTGGCCTGCAGAAACTCTTAATCAGGGAGAACAGGATTAACAGGTGTATGCCTAAATTTAATTTTTACTTTGGGGAGTTTGAATATTATATGAAGTGGGTTAGGTACACCCCTTTATTGCACTTTGTTTTTTTCTTTTGAAACATGCAGTACCATTCTGTGAACAAAAAACAACCCCAAGAACAGATGGCCAGAAGCAAGTGAAAGCTACATTTTGAGCATCTCAGATTTTAAAAAATACCATAGCAATATAAAAGAAACACCAAATTTACACCAAAAAACCCAAAATACTCCTTTAAAATTAACTTAAAGCATTCAATAATAAGAAAAAAATGTCTGCAAAAGGGTTGATTGCCCAAAGAGCTAGCAATCAGAAGTAAAGTGCAGTTTAATGCAAATTTTCAGCTTCCCTAAACCTTTTATAATGAGGGTACAGGTTTATCTGAAAGCCCTGTTTTTTTTCTTTTCACAACCTTCTGGTCATAGTTTAAAGGCCATGCAAAAAATAATTGATGGATTTAAAAAGAAACCTTACAAGTTCATACCTACTGACTAAAGATGTTAACTCACCATTGCTAGTATGAAGAGAAAAATAAAGTGGGCTTACCCAATCAGTTTTTATGTTAAGGAGTTAAGTATTGGTCAGATGAGTCTCCTTTATATATGTGATATCAACCTCAAGGGCCTTTTCGCACTTATCCGTTTTCATGCAGCAATACTCATGCACTTTGCTGCATGGAAATGCATATCAAGTAGAAAGTTTGTTATTTCCTATGTAGCTGGGTAACATCTATTTGCTGCAGTTTATTGTGACAGGGAATCAATATGGACCATTCACACCTACGTGTGCATTACCACGCACTCTGAAATGTATCTGGAACAGTGTAAATCCAGACTAAGACTTTTCAGGTGGGTGACAGCTGAACTACATTTCACAGGGGAGGGCCAAGCAATATTCCTTGGAATAATCCATCCCAATGTCCAAACATTTCATTTAATTTTCTAAGACTCTGTCTACCAATTATTAATTTTAATGTGTCCACTTCTGCCAGTCACTGGAAAAATATTTCAAGTCTGTTTCTTTTTTTTCTCCCACCAGTGTTTGTAAACATGAAGAGACATCAGCCTGTGATGAACTTCATTCAGATATCAGCACAAAGCAAACTCTGACCAGACTGAAGATAAGGTTGGGTGGCTATAATGAGGCGAGATTAGATCCAATGCAGGATTGTTGTTTGGAAGTCCTCCAGGAAACAACATCCACCAGGTATAGAAATCGAAAAAATGTTTGGGAGTAATGCACATACTAAGCCTTAGAATTTGAATATTAAAATGTACACAACATTGGATGGGTATGAGATGTTGAAGTGGAAGGTTATTGTGAGGTTTTTTGACACCCAGGCTGCACTATAATGAAAAAAACAAAGGACAGGGCGACAAACAAACATTCTATATAATTTTTGCTAGAACCCTTTGGAGATTTCTGTGTTTATACAGATAATGAGAGAGACAATTCAGATTTGCTGTGTCAGTCACAGATTTCCCAGATGATAAATAAATTTATTCCAGATCCCAAGTTTTATCATTACAAATGGGGGGATGAGGAACTTGCTCCACCACTAATAATTTTAGTCAAGTTTCACAAAGTTTTACCTTCAAAGAAAAATAACTTTGCAGGATTAACAGAGCAAATCTGATGTGTGTTTTCAGCTTATACACAGGAAAGCCCAGCGCACTAGGCAATAGTCTGATATCCCAAAGATTGGACAGCCATGAGTGTGCAGACCCCTGCCATGGTGACAGCCGCTCAGTATTAGCTGGGTGATTCACAAGGTGGTGGGGCCCTATAAATGTGGGAAACGTTTAAAACATCTAAAGTGTCAGGACAGGGCGAATAGTTTGGTGAATTTGCATAGTGTGGTCAGTTATGAAGAGAAGAGATCTCACATCTAATCTACATACTGTAAAATCTACGTCAGATCTACTCCCAGCATAGGGGACCACTGACGTACATTACACGGCTGCAGATTTCTACATTACACACATTTCCAGGAAGACATAAAAATAGTTACCATTATAAAAATTATCAATTCTTACAGTCAATAGTACGAGCTCCCTGTTTTCCATCATCACAGGAACATTTTCTCATCTAACACTCTTAAATTATTCTTTTATGAAGCGATGGAATCTGGCATGCAATTATATACAGAAGAACCTTAGAAAATGGTCTTTGTGAGCCTGTCTCCTTTTCCTACTATGAAGGTAATACATGGATCCTGATATGTCCAGAATGGAATTTTATCAGATTAACCTGTGATTATTCATCATTGTCCTTTTTTTTTTTTCCAGGATCAGGGGGTAAGTGTTCTATTCTGTGACATCTGCTGAACATTATTCCAGAATTATCTGAGCAGTGATCCTCTGATTCCTCTATATTATATGGTAATTACTCCTTAATGTATTAATTACTACAAATTATGAGTTCTGGATCTTCACACCAAAATTGCCTCCAGCTAGGAGACCAGCACACTGGGAAATGTGTGTTCATGACATGAAGATTCACCCTACGCAAGTAAAAGAACCTAAATAAACAGTGACTGGTGACTACAGTGTGGGGCCATCTCCATCCTTCATCCCAATTCTCCTCTGTGGACGGATGAGGACACATTGGGACTCTCTTCTTGTATCTGAAGGAGCTTCAAGGACCTGTCTCCAGTCTTTTACAAGTTCTGCACTGTGTGACATATGGCATATTTCATCTGACGTTTACATACTGGTGCATGGTTTGGATGACTCCTCCATATGGATTGATGCTACAACTTTTATACTTGGATTGTACTGATTATTTTTAATACCTAGCCCCCCGTATATACAAAAATTGTGTTCACTTCTAATTAGAAAATTTAAAAAATACTGATAATGTCAGAAAAGAAATGGTGATAGTAAACATTCTTAGCAGAATATTGTGTATATATAATCATGGCAGTAAAATAAAATTGAGGATTTTAATAGTGACTTATAGAATGCTCTGTGATGAGACATGTGGTTCCAGCCAGTAACACATTTACTGCCCTAGGGTGTCAACATTCACTCACGCTACTGTATTTATGGAGGAGCAGTGTTGTAACCCCACAACAGGAAGTGTGTTAGGACAACCAAACCCCTCTCCTTCTCCTTATAACATTGAGGTTCTTCTGTAGTTCTAGAACACTTACTGTCCTGTTGACCCAGTTTTATAGAGATCTGTTCGCCCTACCTGTAACATTGTGAAAATGACATGCGTTTGATATTGAATACAAGAGGCACATTGATCAACGTTTACCTAAAAAACAATGCAAGGGAGGGATTAACTCAAGAATCTTCATGATACAAGAAAGCAACCAAGTCAACATTTAAAGTAGATGAGCGCTGATTAATCACATTCTGAATCAATAGCATAAACTGAACAGTGACCAACATGCCGACTGATTGGTGCATTCTTCTACATAGTCATGAAAGTGAACCTGTCTTTCAGTAAGTGCTGAACCCAGAGACTTTCCTTGATCCCAGTTCATGCTCCACCACCATAAAGGAAGTACATTTTCCACTGTATAGAGAAGATAGTTAATAAGGTAAAGAGAGACTTCCCCCACTCCCAGTCCATGCTCCATTACCATGAAAGGAATGAAAGTTTACATTTTATAGTGGAGATAATCTATAAACAGAGTTTATTCACTCCTAGTCCATGCTCCAGCACCAGGAAGCCCCAGTTGACATATATGCGACCGTGCAGGCCGCATTTTGCATGGGCACAAGAGCCCATTCATTTGAATGGACTCCCATGCCCGTGACACGCAGGCAAGAAGTCCCTGCACTTCTTCTAAAAACACAGCCCGCACGGGAACCTCGGTTCCCAGTATGTTTGTGTTTTCCAGTGTGGGCGGCATGCCATTAGAACTAATGGCACTCGCTCGCGGGTCTGCATTTCTCTGTGCGGGTGGTGCGGCTGCACAGATTTTCATGCAGATCCATAGCAGCACCACCCGCACAGATGTAAACCTAGCCGAAAGGAAGGAAAGATTACATTTTATAGTAGAAAGAGTCTATAAGACAAATAGAGACTTTCCCTGCTCCCAGTCCATGCTCTACCACCAGGAAAGGAAGGAAAGTATACATTTTAAAGTGGAGAGAGTCCAATGGCTCTTTAACAAGGATTCAGATTTTTTACATCTGTGCTCAGTTTGTGTCCAGCAGACATGAGTGGACCAGTGATAGCTCTATGAATGGCCAGATGTAAATGGACATGTGTCGATTTACATTAGGCTACCTCTGATCAGAAAAACAGAAAAAGGACACAGTTCTTTTTTAGCTTTTTTTTCTGAACCTGGATGGACAGGTGGATATAAACAGATACAAGTCTATCATATGTCGGCCTGCCCATAAAGCTCCACGGAACTTCCAGTGACATTTGGACATGATTGAAAATCCCATGAAAAATGGCTATATAAGAAAAATAGAGAATTCCCTTGCTTCCAGTCCATGCTCCGCCACCAGGAAAGGAAGGAAAGTATACATTTTTAAAGTGGAGAGAGACTATTAGATAAAGAGAAACTTTCCCTGCTCCCAGTCCATGCTTCATCAACTTGAAAGTTTACATTTTTAGTGGAAAGAGTCTACATACAACACAGAGAGACTTCTCCTATCCCGGTCCATGCTCCACCACCAGGAAAGGATGGAAAGTATACATGTTATAGTGAAGAGAGCCTATAAGACAAAGAGAAACTTCCCTTCCTCCCCATCCATGCTTCACCACTAAGAAAGGAAAGTTTACATTTTATTGCAGAGTGAGTCTGTCAGACAAAAAAAAATGCTTTTCCAGGTCCCAGTCCTTGCTCTTCCACCAGAAAAGGAAGTAAAGTGTAGATTTTATAGTGGAGAGATTCTATCAGACAAAGAGAGACTTTCCCAGCTCCCAGTTCATGCTCCACGACCAGAAAAGGAAGGAAAGTTTAGGTTTTATAGTGGAGTGATTCTATAAAGACAAACAATTCAACTATATTAATAGTAAAAAGGTTCGGTCCGAGCATGTAGGCCATTTACAAAATAATCTAGAGTGGGTGACTGGGGACAAAGAGAAGGCAAATTTATTAAATGCCTTCTTCAGCTCTGTATATACAAAGGAGCATGGGGGAGCTCTTGTCCATAATGGATATTGACACAGCTCCAGATGATCCACATTGGCTCACAATTGATATTATCCAAAAATATTTAGACAGTATAAAGGTAAATAAAGCACCTGAACTGGATGGCATACACCCACGGGGCCTTAAAGAATTGAGCTCTGTCATTTCAAAGTTATTGTTTCTAATTTTTAGGGACTCTTTAATGGCTGGCATAGTACCACTGGATTGGTGTAAGGCCAATGTGGTGCCAGTATTTAAAAAGGGGTCAGCATCTTTACCAAGTAATTATAGACCTGTTAGTTTAACTTCTATAGTTGGGAAGATACTGGAGAGTTTGATAAAAGACTACATAGATGAATTATTGCTGGAAACAAAATATTCTAAAGTAACAGATAGCATGGATTCATGAAAGACAGAAGTTGTCAAACAAATCTGATTTCTTTTTATGAGGAGGTGAGCAAAACCTAGGACAGAGGGGTGGCGGTGTACGTGGTATACTTTGATTTTGCAAAAGCATTTAACACAGTTCCCCACACACAGCTAATGTGTAAGGTAAAGTCTACGGTCTTAGAAAAATCTGTATGTAAATGGATAGAAAATTGGATAAAAGACTGTATTCAAAGAGTAGTAGTTAATGATCCATACTCTGCATGGTCTAGGGTCATCAGTGGTGTACCCCAAGGTTCAGTGTTGGGACCCTTACTTTTTAATATATTTATAAATGATATAGGGTCTGATATTAAAAATCCTATTTCAGTCTTTGCAGATGACACCAAGCTGTGCAGTGGAATATGTCTCCAACTTTTAAGCTGACCTCATTGCACTGTTTAATTGGGCAACTATGTGGAAAATGAGGTTTAATGTTGATAAATGTAAAGTTCTGCACTTGGGGGCTAAGAATATTCATGCATCATACATACTAGGGGGAGTACAACTGGGTGAATCAATGGAGAACGATCTGGGAGTTCTGGTAGATCACAAGCTTAATAATGGCATGCAATGCCAAGCTGCAGTTTCTAAAGCGAGCAAAATCCTCTCGTATTAAAAGAGGTATAGACTCCAGAGAGAGAGATATCATATTACCCCGGTACAAATCATTAGTAATACCTCATCTGGAATATACAGTTCAGTTTTGGGCACCAATTCACAAAAAGAACCTTGGGGAACTGGAGAAAGTACAGAGAAGGGGAACTAAACTGATAAGAGGCATGGAGGAGATCAAGCTATGAGGTAAGATTAGAGGAACTGAATTTATTCTCTCGAGAAGAAGAGATTAAGGGGGGATATGATCAACATGTATAATACATAAGGGGGGATATGATCACCATGTATAATGCATAAGGGGGATATGATCTCCATGTACAATACATAAGGGGGGATATGATCTCCATGTATAAATACAGTTGCAAGAAAAAGTATGTGAACCCCTTGGGATTACGTGGAGTTTTGTATGAATTGGGCATAAAATGTGCTCTGAACCTCATCTAAGTCACAATAGAAGAAGAACAGTCTGCTGAACATAATACTACACAAACATTAGATGTTGCCATGTTTTAATTGCCCATAACATGTAAACATTCACAGTTCAGGGAGGAAAAAGTATGTGAGGCCCTAGCTTAATGACTTCTCCCAGAGCTAATTGGAGCCAGGAGTGAGCCAACCTTGACTCCAATCAGTGTGATGACATTGGATGTGTTGCTGACAGCTGTCCTGCCCTTAAAAAACACACACCTGTTTTGGGTTTACTGGTTTCAAGAAGCACTGTCTGATGTGAACCATGCTTCGCAGCAAAGAGCTCTCAGAAGACCTACGATCAAGAATTGTTGACTTGCATGAAGCTGGAAAGGGTTACAAAAGTATCTCTAAAAGCCTTGATGTTCATGTGTCCACGGTAAGACAGACTGTCTACAAATGGAGAAAGTTTAGCACTGTTGCTACTCTCCCTAGGCGTGGTCGTCCTGTAAAAATGACTGCAAGAGCACAGCGCAGAATGCTGCATGAGGTAAAGAAGAATCCCAGAGTGTCAGCTAAAGACCTACAGAAATCTCTGGCACATGCTAACATTTTTGTTGACACATCTACAATAAGGAAAACATTAAACAAGAATGGAG